>NC_090892.1:46907734-46917734 GCF_036669925.1 Montipora capricornis | reverse complement strand
TCCATCTTCACTACGCATCTTAATAAAGATTATTGTGTTGCGTGGTCTTGTCACACCAATTCACAATAATTTGAAGGAAAGAAGAAGCCAAGCAAGCACACAAGTTAAGAAGCAAGTCCTTAAGCATCACAAGGACTTCAATAGAAAATAGGCAAAATAGGAATGAGAGTAATCTTTCATTAACATGACCACTGAGACTTGTACCATGGGGTGTGGAGTGGGCACTGGCAAGTGGGATTATACCCTTCTAGGTTCTCAAGGTAAGTCTTGGCAACAATTCGCCTCTCTCTTCCCAATGAACCCCTCTTGGTACCTGCAGCAATATGCCCTTAGATGAATATCACAGATTTTATTAAAAGGAGAACTCAAACTCTACCCATGTACTTTATTCTTTTGCAACAAGTAATAGATGATATGTTTACATTTGACAACAACCCTAAAATCAAATAACCAAATATCACTTTTTAAGATAAAAACTAGCGATAAAATTTTCCGACGTTTCGATCTCGCTGAGATCATTTTCAAGTTTGAAAAAAAGTGAATAAAATTTTGCCTATAAGAAGTAAAATCACACGTGAGAATATTAAAAGCGATAAAAATGTGGAAACATGTACTAAGCGTTACAAAAGGTAAGTGATAAAAATTTAAAAAAGGCTAGATAACAATAGGACAAAAGCTTTACAAAAGAATATATGAAATACTCCGAGCTATAAAAATAACTTTGCACGGATGGAGTCAGACTGCGTGTTCAAAGTTGGCTTTTTATAGCTCGGAGTATTTCATATATTCTTTTGTAAAGCTTTTGTCCTATTGTTATCTAGCCTTTTTTTAATTTTTATCACTTACCTTTTGTAACGCTTAGTACATGTTTTCACATTTTTATCGCTTTTAATATTCTCACGTGTGATTTTACTTCTTATAGGCAAAGTTTTATTCACTTTTTTTCAAACTTGAAAATGATCTCAGCGAGATCGAAACGTCGGAAAATTTTATCGCTAGTTTTTATCTTAAAATGTATTTCGAAGAAACTACTTATCAAATATCACTTCCAGTTTAAAAAAAAAAAAACTATCAAAACAGCAGAGTTGGCCACAGGGTTGTATGAGTTGACACTAAGAGACCATCAGCTCTTAATCTAAATTGATATTCTGCAAAGGGTAGGCCCACCACTGTAGATTTGCACTGTTCAGGTCCTTTACAATCAAATTTGCTGAACACTAGGTATGTTTTTTGGCTTATTTTGTTATGAACAATAATTAAATTTTTTGTTAACTTTTTTGGTTTTCTTTTGGTGGTGGGATTTTCTTTGCATATCCAGCATCATTTCTTTCATTCATTGCAATATATGCTAGGCAAGTCTAAATTAAATCACAATTAAGCGATATCCATAAAATTCTCTGGACTTAAATTCTTGATATTAATCTTTAAAAAGGACAGAGAGCAGATTTATCAATTATTATTAGATTTAGTAACACAAGCCATTTCAAAAAAAACTCCAACAATAAAATAATTGGCAAGCCAGAAAAAAATTCAAAGTCACTTGTGACAAATTTGTTGACTAAAATTAATGCAAAAATGACATTGTCTTGAGTATTCTGGACTAGAAGAGCATTTATTTTCAGCTCCTCTTTTATGATAAATTTTAACAGTGGTCTATTTTTGACTGTGAATGAAAAAATATAAATTTATTTGATATATACAATTGGGCAATACAAGCACAGGTGTTTGATAACAATAATAATTAGCATTAATATAAGTATTGTTAATTTTGTTATCCACACCTTGCACACAGTGACATAGAAGCATGACTAAACGTGCCTTCACTGTGACATGACCCAGTAGGAAGTCCATGGGAGGGGCCTCCCTCTCTTTATTTCTGGAGCATAGCCCTGGGATCATCAAAGTGGAAGCAATGGTTTACATGGCAAGGTTGAAAGCAGTCTCCCATCCACCCCCTGTCTGGATCTGCCACTCTGTAAGACTGGTAAGTTCACAGAAATAATTTCTGTGAACTTACCAGTTCTATCTGATAGAACTGCATCCTTATAAAAAATGTACCACAGCCTCAACGAACCATTTATCGAGTACACAATTTACTATGAAATACTGTAAACCTAATGGTGATACAATGATGAAGATGATTAATATTATTGTAATACTTTTTATTAAGCAATTTCAGTGGTCATCATGCCTTTGTTATTACAAGAGCTAAGAGCATAATAATTACAACAATTCCTAAAAGTATTATACACAGCATTTTTCGGGATGCTTTCTGGTGCTTCTCACCCTAGTGAAGACAACAAATAACAACAAAATCATTGCATGAAATGAATGTACGTACATGTATTTCCAATAGAAGTGCAGGTTAATAGAGAGAAGTGATCCTTATACTTATAAATATTTGGACAATATTTTCACCAATTGACTCCAGAACTGCCGCCCACTGATGAGTAAAATTGTCTGGCATTATTTAGACAACTCCCACGGGTCAATGGCTTTAAAGCAACTGTCTCTTCATCCATCAAGTCCTTCACGGGAACACATGAGGCCAACTATTATTGTTATACAGCTGGAAATCTGCATGCTAGTTTTTCTTTCAGTTATTAAATATATAGTTGTACTTTGTCCATATTTTTTGTTGTTTTCGCCCGCACACTTGTAGCTTTTACTCTCAACTCAAAAGAGTCGTTGAGCCGAGAAAAGTTTTCATAATGCCCAGTCATTACAAGAAAATCTTGCCCGCTCAGCAGCCAACCAGGCCGTGTGTACTATGGTAGCCATATAATAAGTTAGAATATTACTACATGTAGGTACTTCTATTTTTCAATATGTTACAAATACCATCAATAAAGCAAACTAGTAAGTGTGTAACAGAATTGAATTGCCTAGTATGTATGAACTGCTAGGTTTTCAAGTTAGATACTAGTCAACTGTATCATGCTCCATGCCAAACATTTGCAACAGGATTAAAAGAAGCCTCCACAACTTTTTCTCTGTGCATTTTCATCCGCTTGACCCAGTTTTGAAGGCAATAATATTATTTTACATAGTACTGAAATATACTATATTATATTTCAGTCTCAAAAAGGTATTATTTTGCTTGGAGCCAAACCACAGAGGATCTTTAATGATTTCTTGGTCTCTCGCTTTTGTCAAAACTTACCACACATTCAATCTATCAGTACATATATGTTGCATAGTCTTACCTTTTTTAGTTGCTCTAGACCTTCTTCCACTTGGACAGCAGCTTGTTCGACATTGTAATCTATTCTATCCAATATTGTTCCCTGGAAAGATTACAGGAAGTAGTTTGTAATGACCACTCACGTGGGCTGAAAGGGTCACCAGGCCAGAGTTTTTAAAAGCAGCTAGCTGCTGGCAAAAAAAGCCACCGATAGTCTTTGACAAAAGTAATTGTGACAAGTTGCTATAAATTTGAAATACAATCTTTATGCTGTTCCCTAAAATGTCACTGATTCACACGTAAGCTCTCTTAAACAAGCAAACCCCCATTCTGCTAATGGTTACACGAGAGTCTACGAGTGAATCAGTGACCTTTTTGGGAACAACATAAAAAGTGCAACAAATCTGATCCCAACCAACGTGTTGTCCCTTATCCAATGTGGACTTACATGTAATGGGGCAATATTGTGCAGCACTCTCAAAAAGACCCAACATTGTCAGGGGGGAAAAAACTTCGCAAGTAAGAAGGGATGGTAAACCAACTGGGATGGTAAACCTACTGGGGGTGTCAAAACACATTTGATGGAAACAATTACAATTATATTATAATTAACAATAATTATTATTCCACGAGTGCGCATTGGATATGAGATGATAGATAGCCAATAAGGCACGTAATGCTGAGTTGGCTTTTATCATCTCATATCCAACAAGCACGAGTGGAACAATAAAATGAATAAAATTTTGCAGAGCATGGGGCTGATATACCATGATGGCTAAGCCAAGGAAAACTCTTGAATTGCATTATCCAATGATACAGTTTTTAATAATTATAATTATTATCATGTTCCTATAGTACTCAATTTGCAATGCTTACCAAAGACATGAAACATGTAGCAACAATTTAGTGGGAAGGTTGCAAGAAAAAAAAAATGCTCACCTGTTCCACAATCATGGTAGCAAGGTCCCTGAAGATTTCATTAAGTTCTGATATAGATTGCACAATGGATTGTATTTCCTTTTCCCTTTGTTCTATTATGGCTGAATTTTCCTCAGCAAGTCTCATTTGATCAGAAGTAAAGCCCTGAAAAAGACAAACAGACCATAAAAACAAGTACATGTAGTCTTGAATCATTGGGTTGTTGTTGGTGCTGTTGCTGGAGACAAATATCTTGATTACTGGTAATTTCTGGGTGAGTGTACATGTAGTCCTGTCCAACAGTGCAACTTATAGATTTTACTCTGTCTAATGCCAGACAATACTTGTCAGTGGGGCCCCCCTCAGGGCTGAAAAGTGTTAACACTGTTTTTGTTGACCAATATTATTTTGTTCAATCTGAGTATCTTCACCTTGTAACTTCCACTCAGGTTGCCAGAACATCAGTCACCAACAAAAGCTTTCTGATTTAGATTTATAATTTATGATTTACAGACTTTGCCAGTCAAGCTGGCAGAGTGCCACAACAGCTTGCCCCAATTACTGTGGCCTCTTTTTTTACCCTCCCAACCATGATACTCAACAGAAGACAGACCACAACACCGGCAACTATGTGCCCTACTCTTAGCAACAAGTGTGTGGGTAGCTTTCTGCTACTACATGTAACCTGCGTGGCAGGTGCTAGAAAGGGAAAGAGAAAAGCATGTGCGTGAAGAGAGGGAAGCGCAAGGGAGAGGGAAAGGAAGTGCTTAGTTCAGCAACACCATAGTCTTTTCCGTCTCCTTCGCGCTCCCCTCGCTTCGCACGCACGCTTTCCGCTTTCCCCTTTCCCTTTCTAGCACAATTTCCCTTTCTGCCATGCAGACTAGACTAAATGTACATGTAAATGGCCAAGGAAAAGCAAATTCCATCAAGGTAGTAATACAAATAACAATACTTATTATTTAATTGTGTTTTTATGGAAACATGTGGTAAAGGAAGATCAAATTATATGATTGAACATTGCAAGGTGTTTAAATGGCTACTTCTGAAAAGATGAGGGGACTAATCTTGGAATGGACTGCCACTGCACACCTCAGGAGGTGATAGTAGTCTCAGCCTGTTCCAAGCTCTTAGTCTTTTGGGATGAAGGATGAGGCAAGCACGTGAAAAAAACTAAACAATGACTGGGGTAAGGTGAGAATGCCTCCACTCACCTCAGTCTTCAGAATTGTCTCAAGATCGTTGCTTATTTTCACTTATCCCAAAGAACCAGGACCCACCAGTTTCATCAAATTGTGATTCATGTGAGCAACTAAGCAATAAGTACCACAGATCTTATGGCTTTACAGCTTGTTTACTAAAGGCTGGTTGACACTAGTGACACAATTGCAAACACAAATGCAAGGGGAAATATACTTGTTCCATGCCTCTAGGGTTGGCTTTATCTGCCATCTTGAGATCTATTCAATTGCGCATGGGTATTTCAATGTGCTTGCATTTGCGTTCAATGTGTGAACTTCCTTGCTCTTGCGCTTGCATTTGCGTCGCTCATGTGAGCCAGCCTTAAGATCACTTTATTCGATTTCCTCATTCTAGTGTGCGAGAAAAGAATACTAACAAGGATGGACTCTGCTAACAACTAACAGACACACAGGGAGATACATGTACAATGCAGAGAACTTCAACACCATTTTTTCTTTCACACGCCAGCCACTAGCATGACCAGTGTTACAGTAGCTTTCCTCTGGTCAGTGGTAACAGTAAAACCTGCCAACTTACTCTGTCATAGAGTTCATCATCCTCAACTACATCTTCATTCATGAGGGCGCTGCTGGTGGCTGGTAGGCCTGTGTCAAAATACTGCCTTTCCCTTTCCTCACGGTTCTTCAGTCCTGGTAAACCCAATAACAGCAGTGAAGGATGTGGTGTGGTTGGTTGGTTAGTGTATTAAATGTGCACTAGGTTCAAATTCACTTTGACCGCACTAATTGGATTTGTCAACAAAGGGATCAAAATCAACTTCACAGTATTATTGTAAAATCAGACTCGATCTCGAATCTAGATATTTTGTTTGGTACAATTCATTCTTCTCGATACTATTTGGCCCTCAACCACCTCATCATTATAGGGAAGTATTACCTATACCTTAATGCCAATGCTAAAACTAAGTTTCAGTTTTGTGAATTTATATCTGTTGTCCATGACAAATTAACATTAGAAAAATATAGTGCTACCAAATTAGGTGAATGAGATAATTTTTTGAAAAATGGGCCTTCTTACAAGGTACTGTAACTAGTAGATTATTATTATCATTATCATTATCATTATCATTAGCATTAGCATTATCATTATCATTATCATTATCATTATCATTATCATTATCATTAGCATTATCATTAGCATTATCATTATCATTATCATTATCATTAGCATTAGCATTAGCATTATCATTATCATAAGCATTAGCATTAGCATTATCATTAGCATTAGCATTAGCATTAGCATTAGCATTATCATTAGCATTAGCATTAGCATTAGCATTATCATTATCATTAGCATTAGCATTAGCATTAGCATTAGCATTAGCATTATCATTAGCATTAGCATTAGCATTATCACTATCACTAGCACTAGCACTAGCATTAGCATTAGCATTAGCATTAGCATTAGCATTATCATTAGCATTAGCATTAGCATTAGCATTAGCATTAGCATTAGCATTAGCATTATCATTATCATTATCATTATCATTATCACTATCATTAGCATTAGCATTATCATTATCATTATCATTATCATTAGCATTATCATTATTATTATCATTATCATTATCATTAGCATTATCATTAGCATTATCATTATCATTATTATTATTACAACTACTGTTATTTATTTAATATATTTTACACCATTAAGACAATACAAATGACATAACTATGTACCTCAAGGTACAAATATCCAAAACTTCCAATCAGTGTTTTATAACTTACAGCAATGTGTTTGTAAACTTAAACTACTCTCTTTGTAACCTTAAGTAATCAGTATGTAAGTAGAGGTATGTACATGTGTAATTTAGTGTGAATTAATAATTGTAATAGTACAGTTGCAAATTAAAATTTAGAAAAAAATCAGACTCGATCACCAGGCAGGACATTACTGAACCACGAAACAGCAAAACGAAACAGCAAAACACCATATATGACCCCACCATACATTGAATACTAACCAGCAAAGGTTGGGTTTTGAGATTAAATGTTGTTAAATTTAGGCTAATTAGGCCTAACACCTTATTGCTCCTAATTCATTGAGATTAAGATTAGGATTCAGATTAAGATTGAGATTACGAGCAATAACGTTTTAGGCATACTTTGGCCTAAAACGATATTTAATCTCAAATCCACCCTTTGTCAATTAGTATTCAAATGTATGGCAGGGTCATACATGGTGTTTTTGAGTTTCATTTCGCTGTTTTGCTGTTTCGCTATTTCATGCCCACCAGGCACTTACTCTTCAAGTAAGATGACTGTCCCTTTCTAAAGTTAAGTGACAAATCCTGTAGACTAACAGCCAATGATGACATGACATTTTTTAAAAGACGCTGCTCCTGCTTTGAGGCACCTCTGCTTTGCCTTCCTATTCTTTGAATTGACCCTTGACATTGATGAAACATCTACAAGACAAACAATTAGCTTAAATCAGACTTACTTCAGTTTCACAATGTTACAGAGGAACGTGCAAAAGAGTTAGCAGAATACAGCAAGACCCTTACTACAGTGTGACCAGACCACAACACCCAAAAAGCCATGCCCTACTTTTTTGCAAACAGTGTGGTTTTTTAGCATCCAAAAGCTGATCAACAAGTGCTATGAGACAGGGCCCACTGGCTATCCCTCTAATCCAAGAAGACTTGCAAACATAATAACAAAACAAGCATTTTTTTTCTCCTTGGTATTTCACGTGGGATGGACCAATAATAATACTAGTAATAATCTCGGATTATTGAAGTGCATTCGACAGTCACTTAGCCTGTGTGTTTCCATACGGTTCTAAGCTAAAAAACTAAGCATGGGACAAAAAGAGACTGTCATCAGATCGAGATCAATATGTGTGCGAGAATCCATGCGAGGGTCTGCCCCAGCAGACAACAAAAAAATCTCCAGGGCGTCTATTTTGGTGTCCCTTACAGAGAAAAATCTCGATTCAATTTGGCAAGACCACACAATCACCCAATCTGAACAAAATTAGGATGCGTTCTCCTTCAATTGAATGCAATAAGCATTTAGTTTAAAAGAAGAAAATACTATTTACAGGGGAAAAAAACCCTTCACACAAGAGGCAGAAGGAAAGAAATGCCTGAACTTGCCTTCCACTTAAAAAAGTAATTTTTAAAGGTCCAAAGCAGTAAGTGTCAAAGAACAGGAGAACGACAAGTTAGAATAAGATCATTTTCATGCTTATACAACAAACAGCAAAACATCATTTTGCTTTTTGCCATATTTCAAAGAAATGCAATGCTATACCATATCCCCTCACTGTTTAAACACTTATTTTCAAGTTCTCTACACTGGGTAACCTTAAATTATAAATTCAAACTAGTTTGAAAAGGTTACTACAAACCTGTGTAATTTCTTTGGTTGTTATTTCTATTGTCTGCTCTTCATCTACACTATCATCAAGTGTTGGCCGGTTCAGATGTCGATCATGGAGGGTAGACAGCTCTTGCACTATGTAAAAAAAAATGCCTTTTAAAAACTACATATTATGTAATAACAGAAACCCATAAGGGTTGAAACGTGTAACGCGCGTTCACAGCTTCCGAATATTCAGTGCGAACTGATTGGTTGAATGTTTCAGTGCGAAGTACCATATTTGGAAACCCCTCGCTCTTGTTGTTCCAAATATGGTACTTAGCAAATCAAATATTCAGAAGCTTGTTTCCAAGCACACAAGGGGCCGTTACACGTTTCAACCCTTATGGGTTTCTGGTAATAATAAACAATAGTTACCTTTCACATAAGGGTATTTTCAAGTGAACTGGATAAAAGAATGTACAGTATTAGTATATTTATTCACCATTTTAACATTTTGTGAAGTTCGTGTTTCTCAAAGCAAAGTTAAAATATTGTAATATCAAAAGTGCACAGTTATTGAAAACTTTAACCCGTTGATTCCTGGGAGTGACACTTAAAGTTTCAGATTTTGAAAGTGTGAAATAATCTTGCTTAATACTTGACCGGTAAAAGTTTGAGCTTTGATTTTTATCCAAAGGTTGTTTACTTTGAGGGTAAGTTTTGGACTTAATGGTCTGCCACTACTCGTGTTCCAATGCATGCAAACTCATTGCATTCTTAAACCATTGAGTCTTTGACGTCAGTTTTTCCTCAACCCAGCTCTCTCTCTCAAGACTTTTAAACTTACTAATGGCCGTCCATAAAATAGGCAAATTCCAGTTAAAATAAACAGGTGTCTTTATTAAATCAAGGCTTAAGAGTTGGGTCACTACTGTTTAGTTAACATAGTTTTGAAATCCAAAGAAAAATAAAAGTTGAGTTTTTTGGTCAATTAGTAGCACTTTAACAGATTTTACTCTGTCTAACGCCAGACCATTTTACTCATCAACTCAGGGCATCCAGGGGTACTGAGGAGTTAATGGCTTAAATACTAATTAAAACTTTCAACTCACTTCTTTGTTTTATTCTTGTAATTTCATACTGGATCTGCAACGTTATATAAAAGTGATTAAATCTCAATGCCTGTCATCCTCCCTTCGACTTTGAAAGAAAAAAGGTTGACTAAACGTTTGACGGATGACATTATGGTGTAAGCACTGATCTATCACTAATGGAAGCCAGGTTTGAATTTTGGATTCTACAGCATAAGGTATATGAGTTTGTTGTT
>NC_090892.1:46890234-46902734 GCF_036669925.1 Montipora capricornis | reverse complement strand
TTAGTGCACTAAGCATGGTGTATCGCTAACTCCCCGGATTAGTTTATTTCTTGTGTAAAAGATGTCCTCAGTTGCAAGTTCATTTTAAAAATTTCCTTATCAATCGATCGTTAATATTCAATTTAGTATCTTACCGAATAAGACGTAATAACAATAATAATATAATAATAATAATAATAATAATAATAATAATAACTTTATTATTTCTGTAGCGCGAAATTTATTCATATATGATCTAAAACGCTTTACAATTTGGTACAATGAAGGCTAACTAATGGTACTGTTATTTACAACTGATATAAAACTTGTATAATTGATAAAAAAAACTAACAGTGTTGCTAACTAACAATACAAAGAGAACAAAAAATGATTATATATAATATGTAGCAATAGTCGAATAAATAAGGAAATAGGTAAAAAAGCTAAATCTAAAATATCTAAAAATATGCTTTCCTAAAAGATGCATCTTAAATTGTTTCTTGAGTGAAGTAATGTTACTCAGTGAATAACCCTAAGACTGGGCGGTAATGCATTCCCTAAGTCTGGAGTAGCAACCGCGTACGACGGTCTCCAGTCGTCTTGGCCGACTTGATTTCGGGCCTTGCTATAGTGTTGTTGCCAACAGACCTAAGATTATAACTAGATTGTTTAAAATATATAAGACTTGTAATATAAAGGGGCAATATCATGCACAGCTTTAAAAGTAAATTAACTTTAAAAATTATTTAAAATTTTGCAGGCAGCCAATGGAGGTCTATCATGACTGGAGAGATGTGTGAGTAGCGTGGCGTGTTTGTGAGAAGTCTCGTGGCTGCGTTTTGTACGGGCTGTAGTTTATTCGTGCGGATAGCCGGTATACCATATAAGAACTGAGTGGCAGTAATCATTACTTAAATGAGAGAAGTGATCCTGGCACTTTAAGCAATTGTCTCTTGAGACACCTGAAGAATTCAGGTGGCTCCAATTGCTTGAATTGTCCATTTAAGTGCGAGTATCACTTCTATAAATTTCGTCTATCAACCGCAATTCGAATATACATTCATTTTATTTCATACATAAGTACTTACTCTCGTAACTCAGACGAAACGCAAGGTTCAGTCACTTAGGAGGGAAGGGAGGTCGCACTAGAACGAATTCTGTTTGTTTTATCAAAATCGTACAAACATTAACCAGGAACCCATGACCCGGAGCCTACAACTCTACTGTGTTCGTGTCACGGCGTTTTCACAGACCGATATATTTTTAGATTGAATTTCCCGCTAATGAGACTCCCACAGGAGCCCGATGACCAATTACAAGGAATTAAGCTGACGTCATAGGGTCACCGAACCGGAACTACCTTTGCTTTTTTCCGGAAAAGATAGTCTAAAAATAGATCGATCTGTAAAAATGCCATTACATAGGCCCAGTATGGGAGCTGTAGACTCCGGGTCATGGGTTCCTGCATTAATTAACTCTTTTCCTAATGTGACCCCTTCAAAAATTGTTGTCTGAGTAAAAATACCAAAGATACCGATGTGTATGGGTTGCGCAGGCAGATTTTTCCAAAATCGCGCAAAGGAAACAAACATTGACTAAAGCTCCGTTTGTATGAAGAAAGTTGTCCCGGGTAGAATTAAGGGTCAACCGCCTTGACGGGCCAACTTCTCCCGACCGTTTACATGAGTAAAGTTGTCCAGGTTGACCGTGTCAAAGTTAACCCTACTAAATTATTCAATAGTCCTGCTTAATAATCCATAACTTCATTATCCCTCTTTCCTTTGAATTTCTATTTTTCAAATCACCCTCACTCAGCCACAAGGTTCGTTTTAAAGATAAAACACGGAATTCAATTTCTGAGGAGTTGTCCGGCTGACCGAGCCAAAGTGTTATATATATATTGGATTTCCAGCCTTGTTGATTCAAAAATGTAATTTGTTGTTAGCTGGTAGCCTATGAATCATCCTCGGATGACCTGATGTATGTCCTGTTTTTGAATGTCAAACGCCGGGGAACCCCGTGCCTAGCAGGGTTGTTGTGATGGTGCAGTGGTTAGCACACCCGACTAGTAACCAGGGGGACGAGGGTTCGATTCCCACTCACGGGATAATATGTTTTTCATTCAAAATGGATCAGTTAGTAGTTCGCTGTCGCTATTTCCATACACAAATCACTTAACATATGTAGCAAAGCCTTGTGTATCCTTCGGATCCTACTAGCTTGTGACTGCATCGCTGGATGTCCAGCCTTGTTGATTAAAAAAAAAGTAGATTGTCAATCTTCTTGGGTTACAGTATGTTGGACCTTTAACATCCGTCTTAACAATCACAGGAACCACATTAAAAAGGAGTCAGTAGCTGTGAACTCACCGAGCATTTTCTTTACAACACCAGAACTCATAACTTTGATAATGACGTAACAATTACGATCATCCAACAGATAAAACGAGATGAAATGGTCATGGAAAGGAAAAGGGAAATACTTCGAAGACGGGAAATATTCTGGCAAAGAAGGCTAAATACTATACAGCCTAATGGACTGAATAAAAGAATAGGCTAGAATTTGGCAGATGCAAAAAAACCTTTATAAAGCAAAAACCGTACAATAATAATGTCTTAAAACATAAGTACAATAATAATGTTTTAAAACATAAGTCATAAAGGGCGCTCCACTCAAGGCCTACAAATAGGCCAGTTTCGTATTCTAACGGTTGGACTGGATCTAGCATGAAGTGGAGGCTAATACGGGCAAATTAATTTGCATTTGAAAAGATTTGCCCGCATTAGCCTCCATTCCATGCTAGATCCAGTCCAGCCGTGAGAATTCGAAAATGGTCTATTACGTGCTTTCTGGCAAAACTATTCTCATATCCGTCTATTCTCGTCAGCAACTAATTGACATACAATTACAAATCGCACTATTTACTGCGTCATTGTAAATAGCACTCATCAAATGTAATTAAGCAAACACAAAGCAGAAACCCCTGATGAAGGCAGAAGCCGAAACGCGTTGGGTTTTAATAAGGTAAAGTGCTTTTTATTGGAAGATCATCATCCTCTTTTATGCAAGTTATATATATATATATATAAAGATGAATTTCTGGAGTCGGACTAGTTCAAAAACATTTAATTGCTACTCGGAGTTTCATGCTTCTAATGAAGCAATCATCAGGCAACTGACAACAATAACGGTTACATGTAAAGATATACAAATTTGAAAGTGGGGAACAATGCTTACTAGCATAACACTAGCATTTCCACTGGCAGTTATATATATATATATATAATTTGCACACAAGAGAATCGTTTTCCAACAAATAAAATCTTTATTCAGACCCAACGCGTTTCGGCTTCTGCCTTCATCAGGGGTCTTTACATTGGGTTCAATAATACATTAATGATCTGTTAAGCCTGGTTTTCACTAGCAACGCAAGCATAAGCATACGCAAGCTCAGTAGCTTGTTGTTCATTAGCGCCTTGTGTCAGAACAATAGACACTAGTGAACAACAAGTAAATGCTCTATTACTTGTGATTATGCTTGCGTCGCTAGTGAAAACCAGGCCTAACTATGACGTAATAAAGAATTGTTCGTTACTTGATTAGTTGCGACCGGTAATAGTGTTCTAATAGATTAATTACATTCGTGTGGGCGTAGAGTGGAATGACCTCTTTAACTTACGTTGTAAAACGTTATTTATGTACTGAATACCTAATAAAGGTATATTCGACTCTGAGTTCTAGCCCATTCTCTTATGAAGACCGTTTGGTTGCAATGTGTTCAGCCGACTTTGCCAAAATATTTCTGTAGCTCGGAGTATTTCTTTTTTTCCGTTTAATTGTCATGTTAATACGTTTAACTTTGTTCATTATCCCTCCTGCATACTCATTAGCATTTAGTTATGGGAAAGTCACCCCAGTCGAGCAAGCTCGCTGGGGAAAACATGAAGAGTGCTAATAGAGTAAGCAGAGGGCCAGGGGTAGGTGGGTGGGTCGATTCCAACCAAAGTTAGGCAAAACTGACAACTATGAATAATTAACTCATGCTTATATAATACGCACGAGGGCTAATGAATATTAATGAAGTATGAATAGTTCATTATCCCTCCTGCATACTCATTAGCATTTAGTTATGGGAAAGTCACCCCAGACTGCGCCTCACTATCGCCGAGGAATTCGCTGGCTTATCCCCACAACCAAAATAAATCCCCAACCTCACCCATCCTTAACGAAAATCACCCTAATTTCCAACCCTCACTAATATGCGAGCACGACTATAAAAGATGCCAACACCTTTAAAATTATTTCTACAGAGCTAACTGGACAGGACACCCCCAAACGAATTAGTGAAAACCGAAATAGCACATTCAAGCTGAAGAAAACATTCCAGTAAATATTCACTAAAGTTATCTCTAACAAAAACAAGAAAACCAAACTGTAACAACGCTCAAGTTTGAGAAAATCAGACATAGTCAAGCTTTACACCTTGAAACATGCATTCAGCGTATACATTCACACCATATCAGAAAGAAAGTAAGCCTAATGTTTAGAAAGCAAAGGTAAAACCTTGCAGGTCATTATACTGCTTGTAAACTTTTGTTAAATCCACCTCCAATGAAGACATGGTATCCGCTGCTCCACCAAGGCCAAGAACCTGATTCAACTTAATGTAATGACGTGCTGTCGACGAGGACTTCCATCCCACGTGATCCATGATCGTATCAAGCTTCGCCCCGGAAATAGCCAACGAAATTGCACAACCACTCCTTAGACCATGTAAGGTAACGTTCCGATTAACAAAAGCTGGAATCCGGCGAACATACGTCGAGAGCCGTGCCTGAGCGGTAGCCGACTCAAAAGGTGCCGGCAAAATTTCACCAGATGGGTTGAGGGGTCTAAACAAATATCCTTGTCGGATAGAAATTTTTAACAGGTCGCATACAGCAATGTAAACTTCCACTGCGGTAACTGGGCAAATAGTAGAATCTGGATGACGCTTGAGGGCAAAAACGTTCGAGGTTCCGTCTCGGAGGGACTTAGTTAATGTATGGTTAAAGAGTAGAGCCTTCTTTTCCGGGAAATAAAGAATCCCCTTTGTTTTCACTCAACCAAGATCTCCAGCTCTGTCACCACTAAAAAATTGTACCTTAAAAAAGGCCTGATCCCTTGCCAAAACAAATAACTGCACCGAAGAGCGAACATGTGAGTTCAAGCGCTTGGTTATTTCTGACGATAAAAGCACCAAATCCTGCAAAAAAAAAGGTTCAGCCTGTTTCTGCACGACTCTTGCACCGAGCTGTTCCTCCCTGACGGCTGATAAATAGGACTTAACCAATGGTGAAGCTGCAGGGTTGGCAATCCCCGGAAAAAGACTATCTGTTGCTGATCTCCCATACTTATTAAACATAGCCCTCAGTTTTCCAATAATCGAGTCAACGGAGCCATATGCTAAACGCTTAGGGCAAACACAAGAAGAAACCCTGTTCTCGCCAAAGAACGGGCAAGCAACCATGTGTACCACTGTTTTGCCAAAATTATCTTTCCAGATCAAAAAGTCTACTACGTCGTCTGGTATAGCCGCACAAATGTCCCTCTTAGAGGTGGTTTCCAGGAACTGCAAAAACTCCATCTCTAAAGCACTTCTCTGTTTTTGATAAGGAGTAGCCTGCTGCTTAGCAACCAAAACTTTCTTCCGCTCCCTTATAGAACACAAATCGACAGGGGCCTTGAGGCTCTTCAAAGTTTTATATGATCTCGTCTGACGCTGGTAACCACATCTCTGGCAATAACGGAAATCAAAGTCGTTGGGCTTGGAACAAGCCGGACATGACACCGATGGCTGAAAAAGTCTGGGCACCAACGGCAAAGACTGAAAGAGGGAAAAAAAAAAAAGAAAATAGTTCCTCCTGTTAAGTTGTTACGACATGCTCTTTCCCATCCTAAATGCCCAGAGGCTATATGGAGAGGATCCAGGTCTAAATCCATCCTTCGACGGAAGAAGAAGCGCATCCAGTGATCCCTTCTCGGCCACCAAAACATTGTTGCTGGACACCGCATTTAACAACGGCCACCACCCGGGTAATGGGGACATCAATGGTACCACCACCGTAACAACCGCATCTACCGATATGAGGAAACGCAAAAGAGGACCAATCAATGCAAATGGCGGGAAAACGTAGGCGTTGACGCGGTCACCATCACACACAGAGAGGTCTTGGTTAAAAACATTAACACCCGATGACCCTGGCGTAGGGTAGGGCGTAAAGTGCTTTAACGGGTTTCCACTCCAGTCACGTTGAACGTTGGAATCCAACGACATCAAATCAAGATCATGGCCATTAATTCCACCAAAACTACGCTGGACGATTTCCCAAGACCTCGGAGAAAGCATGGCATCGGAGCGAGACAATCTTCTGGAAAACCAATCTGCCTCGTTCAAGTGAGAAGGAACAAAAGACATTTCTAGGGACATGTTCCTATCCACCAAGAACTGGAAAATCAATTGCGAGATCTGAGTTAACTTCCTAGAGCGTGGCCCACGGCCGGACCAAGCGTGGAGAACAACCATGCTGTCTACCTGAGCATCAATCCTGCAATCAGAAACGCTTTCAGGAAGTGACTGTAATCCCTTGAGGACGGCCCACATCTCCTTCACATTAATATGCTCATTTCGAACAGTTTCTTCCCAGTAGTCACCAACAGAAATTGTCCCGGAAGGAAGGTGAATTCCAACTCCCCAACGGAAGGACGAAGAATCTGACGTCAAGGAGATAGCTACGTGCCGTTCACTCCTCCACCGAATCGCCTTTTCCCAACTATCAAGGAACCTCCAAAACATAATTTCCTCTCTCAGATTCGGAGAGAAATTCACCTCACCACCTCCGGAAGCCTGCGAGATTGACGCCGCCATTTCTCTGATGTAAAATTTAGTCGCTGGGAAAGCCAAGGAGAATGAATTGCACTTCCCCATTAGCCTCTGCAAAGACTTCAAGTGGATAGTAGATTCACGCAAAAGTATCTGCTCGCGTAGCTGAGCAAACTTCATCTTCTTATCTTCAGGAATGCAAAAGGCCTGGGCTACAGAATCCACTATCATGCCTAAATAACAAATCCTAGTTACAGGCCCAAGAACACATTTGGAGAGGCCCAAAAAATAACCGAGGTTTACAAGAACCGAACAGACTATATACAAAGCCGCCACCGCAGATTGATAGCTGTATTCCGACGTCCTCTCCGACAATGGGCGTGACCAAAACCCCTTCACAGCAAACAGTTCCCCATTCAAACGGTCATCAATATACAGAGAACACGCGACCCCCAAACCCCTGAAAAAATTTGTCGGACCCAAACCCACAGTCTGGTAAACAAACGGAGAATTTTTCCAACCAAAAGGAAGCGTAACTCCAACGAGCCACCACCCCAGCCACTCAATACCAAAAAACTGCTGAGAACTAGTAGAAAGCAAAATATGATCATAACCAGACTTGTCATCAATCTTACTCATGTAGGAGTTGGGATACACGAAGCGAGGCACCCCAACCAGCGTTTCCAGTGAAAAGGGAGTGTCTGCCATCCACAAATTTAAAACCGGGCATCAATGCATAACCTTGGCTTTTGCGGTTCAATCGTCATAGGAAGGACGAGATGGGGCGGCGGCACTTCAGCCACTTTACCCCAAACACGGATCGCCCCTGTTTCAATACGCTGTAAAATTGTTTCCGTAACGAACTTCGAAAACTGTTTGCAGGAGTAGTGATTCTTGAAAATCATAGTAGGGGGTTCCGCACTCTCATACTTTATGCCCATAAAAGCTCCCTTAAAGGGCTTCATGAACTTCTTGACATCCACCCCATGCTCCAACCATTCCAAGACATCCTTCGCAGGTTCGTACCCGGCCAAAATTTTTTCCCAGAGTTCAATTCGAGTACGAAGTTGACCCGAACGAAAGGAGTCCGGATCACGAAACAACAGATCCCGTAAGATGGGAGTTTCCCCCGCAACAATGCCTTGAACATGGGTTAAACAAGCGTCTTCTGAAGTCATTTTCTCCGAACTCGGATTACCCTCCCAAGACAACCATCGGATTTTTCCATGCTTGCTTCTTTCCTCCGCCTCTAACGGCATAAAGGTCATCGTATCTCCCTTGAGACGTTTTGACTTAGGCTAGAACCAAAACACCAAAAAAAAAAAAAAAGAGAATCAAAAGGACGTACTTAAATGGAGACTGCAAATCCGAGTTCGGAGGAAATGACCACCGTAGCCCGAGTAATCGGGCTCAAGGGCATGCCTAAAGGCAAAACGCTTGTGGGGTCATTCTCCCAACCTCGAGACCACAGACTAAAGGAAAAAAATAAAACATCACATATTTAATGGTGTCTTTACACTTTATTATTGTCAATACAAATATCAAGACAATCCCGATTTCCATTCCAGAACAGGAAAACTTCCAATGATTTCACAATCTTAACGTTTATCTGGGCAAGAGCGCGAAATATGACCCGCCTTTCCACACACCCAGCACTTTCTCGCCGACGGCGGCCTGGGGCTGTAATTGGAGCCACGCCTTTGGTATGGAGCTGGAGGCCTACGCGTCCGTCCAGTGAACGAAGGTTGACTTACTGCCGCGTGCGGCTTAGTTGCCTTGGAAATAACCTTTGCCACCTCGGCCTCATCCTTAGACGCCACCAACTTTATTAACACCTGTTGAAGGCACGGGTTGCCTAATAAAGGACGGCACTGCCTCAGCACTACTTCAAATCGTAAAGCTCTTTCATCCTTTCTTTCCTTGGTGACATTAACCACTTCATCCAGGGCGGCGATCGCCGCATATGGATCAAAAAGAGCAGCTGGGCGCGAGATCACCATTTGGAGAGTAGACAGCGCGCACTCGATTGCCGATGAATCGATTTTCTTCTTCCACTCATCCAACTCCTTCTTGAGTGAACTGACCGTTGTGTTCGGAACCTAACAAAAGGAGAAAACACCATATAACTCCTTGATATCCTTAAGCCAGTCCCTACTTTACACCGAGACTGTATCCTTCGAAATCACATATCCTCTTCCTTTAAATTATTATTTCATACCCTGATGCAATTCCAAATTCCCAACATAAAATAACAACGAACCTTCGCATCAGTTCTCACAACCCGTAAAATAAAGCACACGGCCACCAAGTGACCTAGCGAAATAACCTCCTCTCCTCCACGAGGTCTGGTTGAAATGGATCTAACGCCTTCTATTTCCGCGAACAGACCAGACGCCCTGTTCATCGGTCCTCGACCGTTTTCTTTTGTTTTTTTATTACTTTCTATCGCGCCACCTCGTGGCTCAGAGCATACCCACTGCTCAAATGGTCCTCGACCATTTTCTTCCCTTTTTTTTTTTTTCCATGCCACCTCGTGGCTCAAAGCAGACACACTGCTCAATCGGTCCTCGACCATTTTCCTTCCTTTTTTTTTTTTTCTCACGCCACCTCGTGGCTCAGAGCAAACACGCTGCCCAATCGGTCCTCGACCGTTTTTTCCTTTATTACGCCACCTCGTGGCTCAGAGCAGACATGCTGCACAATCGCTCCTAACCATTTTTTTTTTAATAATTCGCCATTATTATTCCCTTTGACGCCACCTCGTGGCTCAGAACAGAAACAAACCCTGGCCGAGACCACACGCCCCGCGCCCTTCCCAAGGGACAAGTAAGAAAAGAGGGTGTCAATGGCATAGCTAATTTTTCCCGTCCCGAACAAAAAATAAGAAACAGCTCCCAAATATTGCAAACCCTAATTCATAAGAATAAACGAGAGCAACAGCAGAAAAAACACAATATAAAACAACAACGTATCCCCCAACATTTGAGGAACCGAACCGCGGCGAGTCCAAAGGAATAAGTTAACAATCACGTGCTCGAAGCACGAAAATTAAGACCGGCTCCCGAGAAACCGGAAGGAAACATAAACAAGAAAATGCAACGTGATGCAACCAAAAAAAAAAATACCGACGAACCCCAGCTATAAAATACGAAACTAAAAGGAAAACATTGCAGCGGACATGTACCTCAAGGCTCACCGCCGAATTATCCGGCACATTCGTCCCCGCGGCGTTTCCCAGTGAAGAACTCTGGAGCACATTTTCGCCGCTCGCAGTTGTTCCCGATGTTGTCCCGGCACCAGCCTGAGATAAAGACGAAGACGGCGGAGTGGTTTGCTGAACAGAACCTTGAAGGGGTTGCAAAACTCGCTGAGCGCTCGACGGGACGTTCACGTCAGACGGACGCTCCGGTTCGGTCATCTTGACACGGTTCCAACCAAAGTTAGGCAAAACTGACAACTATGAATAATTAACTCATGCTTATATAATACGCACGAGGGCTAATGAATATTAATGAAGTATGAATAGTTCAATGATCGTAATTGTGAGGTCTTTGCCAAGGTCATGAGATCTGCTGTTGTGGAGAAAGTGTTCTGATAGTTCACAGCTGTTGACTCCTCTCTTAATATGGTTCCTGTGATTAATAAGGCGCATGTTGAAAGCTGCCTTGCTCTTCCCTACAGATTGTAATCTACAAATTGGACACTCAAAGGTTGATTGACAATTCACTGTATGGAATGTCAAACACCTTGCCATCCCGCCCCGTTCCCTGTAAAAGTAGAGGTCTTGTTTATTAGCACGCACCAGCTACATTTCGGTTTATTGGAAGGACCAAAGCTATCGATGGTGGTGGTATGTCCTTTAGGGGTTCTGCCTGTTAATTTGGTATATATATATATAATATATACATATAGTAAATGAAGAAAAGTTCTCCCAGCTAGGAGGGTGACTCTATCTTCGAAAGAGGATGACCCTGCCAGGCGGGTTACCTATCTAGCCGAGCCAACTTTGTGTTTCTCATATAAACGGTTCGCCACATTTTATAAGAAAATATAGGAAAAGTTGGTTCGCCCAGGGTAGCCCGGGTAAGCGGATGACTCTTCTACAAGGGACAGCTTTCCTCCATATACACAGACGGGGCCTAAAAATGTCAATTTCGTGTTCATTTAAAAGAGCGCGTATGACCTAGTAAAAATCAAAGATCGGAGTCGTAAGCGGAGTCATAAACTCGACGGAATCGGAGTCGGAAGAATCAGAACGTTCCCAATTTCTTCGGACTCCGCTTATTGTCGGAATCGGATCGAAGCCGAAGCGGATGAATAACCCAATCACAATTATGATTGGTTGGTTCTTGCGTTTCTGCTTCCGATTCCGACAGAGTCATAACGGGGAGTCGGAAGAAATTGGGAACGTTCTGATTCTTCCGACTCCGATCTTTCATTTTTACAAGGTCATAAGCGCTCTTACGACTCCGACTCCGATTCCGTGGCTAGTGAAAAACCAGCCTTATTAGGATATTCGAAAGTGTGCGAAAACAGAGTGAACGTGCTATTGTGGGGCGCAACATGAATGGTTGGTCTGGTCATCATGAAGAGTTTCAAACGCCGTTTTTTCCGATAAGTGTTAACCCCGATTTCGCCGGTATATGAAGCGCCAAGGAGAGGGCCGTTGTTGTGGCCTGCAACATATGGCATGCAAAGCTTATCAACCGACTTCAATTTCAATGTTTACACAAGAATTCAGCCTTGTCATGTAGCTACATGTGCGACCGGAACACAAACTAAAACAAAATTGGCCAGTGCCAATTTTTTAGGTAAAATCAGACCGACTGGAAAAAAAAATTGTCTCGAGTGCAACTCCCCCCCCCCCCCCACCCCCTCACGCAAGTTTTGTTTTCACCAAGACGAGCGAATAAGTTGTGAAAAGTTGTCAACGTAAACGAATCATCGTAAAGTTAAAACCAGCTACAGCCAACTCTACAGAAAGTGAAAATTGAGGTTAAAAAAAACTTCAATCGTTTTTTGAAGCCCTGCGCTAGCTACAACCTTGTGATAGAACAGTGCTTATATAAGTGGGTGTCAAGCCCATCCATAAACACGTGATCAGGGGCCCATGAGCTCCTGATGTGATATATTGCATCATATTGCATCATTGCATCGGATTGCATCAGATTGCATCATCACGGGTCAAAGTAATGTAACTTTGCCATCGATTTTGGGTTTTCTTTTTTTAGTTTATGAGCGCATCCTTTCAGCTTCTCAGGCTTCTAAGCTTTATAAGACAAGAGGCCGACCACCGCGTAACTTACTGCAGAGATGGGCGCCTCTCCTGTCCCGTTGCCCAGTTGCATGCACTCCTGACATCAGCTCCTTCAAATATTTGAAGATATTGCGAGCTTCCAATTCTTTTATTTCCCGTTATGATTACAAACCGGAACAACACACTTCATAAACTTTATAGAGAAGACAAAGGTCCCTCAAAATACTATTTTGGTGTCTATGGATGTAACAAGCTTGTATACAAACATACCGCAAGAGGAGGGTATCACAACAGTATGCAAAGCATACGAAAAATGATTTCACAACTACAACCCTCCCATCCCATCCCACAATCTCAAAGAAATGCTTTGCCTTATCCTTAAAGAGAATTCATTCCAATTTA
>NC_090892.1:46885234-46887734 GCF_036669925.1 Montipora capricornis | reverse complement strand
GCGTTTCTTACATCTGCAAGCCCTTAGAAACTAAAACTTCGTTCGTTTTGGGTTACTGGGTTAGAAGCTCGTGTAAACAATCTTGGGACCGAAATTGACAGCTTTTCGCGTGAGTGGTGGCCATAGAAATACAACGTCTTCAGAAAACAACATAGCGGTGGTTCGATTGGTCCCCAACCAATGCTGACCCTTTTTACGTGGAATGCCGAAGGCATCCACGTCTTAAAACCGGGCTGAATTCTTTTTTTTGTTGGTAGTCACAAATGTGCATATCCCACGGATATTGAATTAAGTTCCGATCGGGTGGACTGACTTATATTCCCTCCGGTATTTCCAAACTTCCCTGCCCCGTGGAGAACGCCTATACTTCCCAAGCCATCACGTTCTTCTCTGCTAGCGCGTTAGACCACTCGGCCACCGGGACACACTTCCGTCAAATTGGTGAAAGCAAAGATTTATAATAGAATCTTTCCGCCCGCTATGATTGTTTCAGTATTTAACTATTCGATAAAGTGGATAGATGCTTTTTCTTTGAGAAAGGCAAGCTTTAAAGGTAAGGAGAATTTTCTACGTTATTTCTAGATCTTGCTTCGTACTTGTGTGTTCCACTGTGAACATTATTATTTTGCATAGAACGAATACTTCATTAGAAGCATTTTGCATAGAACGAATACGTACTCCAATATTTCTTGGGAACCAGTTTGTTCGCCGTTTTGAGGTAGAAAGAAAATAAGAAAATAGCTTTCAACGGCCAAACAAGATAAAAAATGAAATCAAGTTTAAAAAAAACGAATTAGCTACCGCCGTCACGGGGACTTCGCAGCGGTCCCCCATCCAAATACTAACCTCATTCGGAGGAGCTTAACTTCAGCTGACACTTGGACTAGCATCAACGATTGTGATCTTTATGTTAAATTCGCACATAGATCTTGTCGAACTTTATAACACTTGAAAGAAAAAAAGTAAACTAACAAAAACCCGGTGTCTTGCCGTCATTTTGTCACAGATGCATCCTTTGTTTCCGGAGTTGTCAGTATTAAACACGCAAGGTAACTTGATCACAGGCGGCCGCTAAAATCGATGTCACTTTCGATTTTGTGATTTTACTTGTACGACCAAAAGTACGATAGAAAAATTGAACTCAGATTGAACGTAACAAAAATCTCCCGAAATGTTTTTCGCTGATGGTAACTTGTATTATATTCGTGGCACAAAATTTATGATGTCTTCATCTCGCAAATTGTCTTATTCTCGATCGAAAGTTCCTTCTGCTCTCCTTAAAAACTACATATCATTGTTTATTTACTTTTGCGTCAATATTTGTTTTGCATACATGTAAGGCAGGCTAACAAAATCTGTACTTTGCTTAGTTCGCATTTTTGGGCATTAAAATAGAATTTTTGGTCGTATGTTCCTGACGGCAAGTTGCATCTTTTGACGTCTCCCATCCAGTTACTAACCCCGCCGGAACCCTAGGGATTAACTTCAATGCAAATTGGTTTTGGAAAGCTGTCAGAAGCACAGAGGGTAGGGTAATGCCCGTGGTTTACCGAGGAGGATGATGAAGATTCGGTCTGATCGACACATAACTAACAACTGTGGTACACGATATTGTTTTGGTATCGTAAATCATTACAGTGTCATGACTGTCATGGTAGATATCTTTGCTAGATACCCCCTGAGAAGACATGTGGTTCAGTAAAGTACTTAACGCAGAACGATTGAAGAAAATAAAAGCAAATCGAGAAACATTTAACTTCAAGGCTGACAAGTTGATCATTTACAACTTCTTTTTCACCACAAGCTTAAGCGTGTACTCTGAGCTAGAACAGTGTCGGTTGTTTTTCTTAAACAACCGAAACTGTTCTGTGCTTGCCCCTTACGGCACTGACAAAAGTACCGTAGGTTAGTACATGGGTACTTGACCGTAGCCATTGGCCGAGAAACTAATCTTAGCCAAAAGGCCGAAAAGCGATCAGGACACGGGAAAACTTAGGTAAAAAAATAGCGGAGATATGGGATTTTTGGCTGGGGTGGGGGGGTGGGGGGACTGAGGAGATACGGGATATTTTTTAAAGTAGGAGCGCATTGCGTACGTGTGGTAGTGCAGTAACTAGACAGTGTTTTCTCGAGAAGTGATCACTAGGGTTTTTTGTTTTCGTGTTTGATAGTTTTTTGTTCAGCTCGAGGTTCATGACGAACCTTTGTAGTTTGTGAGAACTATTTACTACTTGTAGCTTTTGCTGAGTTTTGAATCGATAACAGAAAGAGTTTTGGCGATTTCAACCGAAACTGGACTACTGGATTTAAGCTTTTTCCTTGACGAGATTTCAAGTTATTGTGAAACGTTTGGTACCAAGTTACTCTAATACTGAAATCAAGATTATGGAATTGTAAAATTAGAACTTTGGACTGGACTATAGAACTCGCAATTACGGAATTTTACATTTTTGAGCATTCTGAGAAATGGAGTTCACATGTTGTCTTCTTGTCTTCGCCA
>NC_090892.1:46862734-46880234 GCF_036669925.1 Montipora capricornis | reverse complement strand
CGTAACTTATTGCAGAGATGGGCGCCTCTCCTGTCCCGTTGCCCCGTTGCATGCACTCCTGACATCAGCTCCTTCAAGATATTGCCTAAAAGTTTTTACATGTCTGAGTTATCCCCAATACAGAGAATGACTTAATCCAGCTACGTTTTAATTCAATTTCATTTATTGAATGTAAACAATTCGAGGTAAGACTTCCGCGAGTTTCTAAGCTCAAGGGTCGCATAAGACCTGGCATCGACGACAGAAAGATTGCGTTCCATTTTGGGGCAAAAAGAGTGACCCTATTTTGAGCATTCGAGTGTGAAATTGTTTCGTGACTTATAATGCTTGTTTTTTCACAACGGTTGGAAATCAGTTTGTAAAAAAAATTGTACATTTGTAATGCCATCTCTCAAAACTTAATCCTTTTGTTTTGTTGGTGGTCTCATCAATGCGACCGTTGTTTTCACAATATGCGGACATTTCCCGCCTAAAATCGGTCGCTACAGGGGTCCAACGCAGAAAGGCAAGAAGCAACAAAGTCAACAAACTCGTCACTGAAAAGTGGCATTGAGTCAAGAATTACATTATTTGACGGTTTCTTATTGTTCTAAATGTCACTCACGTGAAAGGAAAAGTAGGCCTGTCGTCGTCTGTCCTATTTGATTGGTCACCGCCACTTCTGAAGTGCAAGCGAAAAAGCCGTCGCCTGTCGGGCTCAGTCGTGTCGTGACTTCGGGCATAAATATTGGAAGCTCGCACGTGCATGTTGCTCAGTTTTCGCGGCATAGCGAAGCAATACTGATAAGACCGCAAAATGGAAAACGGCGGCGAAAAGACGGAAAATCATGCAGGAGGCGACGAGTTAGCGTTGAGAAACGAAATGGACATGGACAAAACGGTGGATAAACTATTACCGGATGAAGAAACCGCCAAACAATCACAGACAGGGTTCGTTGGGTTGCAACGAAAGCTTGGTCTCCTCAGCGGGATCTGTCTCATCATTGGAACCATGATCGGTTCTGGGATCTTCGCATCTCCTCGCTATGTAATGGAAAACAGTGGCTCTGTGGGTCTAACATTAATCGTTTGGTCTTTGAGCGGTCTGTTATCAATGTTTGGAGCTCTGAGCTACGCTGAGTTAGGCACAATGATCCCTTTATCCGGAGCCGAATACGTCTACCTGCTCAAGGCGTTTGGACCTCTCCCGGCGTTTCTCTACTCGTGGACCTCTGTTATCGTCCTGAAGCCTTCACAAGTTGCAATCATCTGTCTGGCGTTTGGAGCTTATGTGATCGAGCCTTTCTTTCCTGGCTGTGGAGACAGAGCGGATTTGCAACCAATCGTAAAACTGTTAGCAGCGCTTGCGATTGGTGAGTACACCTATTTAGGTTTGATTATAAATGTGTTTCTTACATCTGCAAGTTCTCAGAAACTAAAACTTCGTTCGTTTTGGGTTACTGGGTTAGGAGCTCGTGAAAACATTATTGGGACCGAAATTGACAGCTTTTCGCGCGAGTCGTGACCATAGAAATACAACTTCTTCGAAAAACAACATAGCGGTGGTTCGGTTGCTCGGACCCCAACCAATACTGACTCTTTTTTTGGATTTACAATAAGTCGTTATGCCCTTTTTTATAATAAATATCGTTAGTCCAGTAGAAATAGCTGCAATCAACGCGGAATTTATCTTTTACCAGAATGTAAACACTGGTAACTATCTAAACTAATATGCAAATGTAAATTTTGCAAGCTTTAATGATAACTTATTGGTGAAGGCCAGGCAAAAATATTTTTTCTGCTTCTCCCAAATTGAAAAAAAAAAAATAATAAATAATTTGTCATTATGTCACTGATGGGATATTTGGATAGGTAAATATAGCTCAGAGATAGCCAGTCTGCTTAATTAAAATGTCTGTTATTACTTGTTTAATTCCTGCTTTGCACTCTGGCCAAGAAACAGTGTGCTGTAACTTTCTGCAAAGATTTAGAAGGAAGGGTATTTCTCACCAATCACATTTCAAGTTCTAATACATGGAAATGGGGATCCAATCCTTCTATGATTTAAAATTTTTTTTTGTCTCAAATTCGAAGTAAAAGAATGTGATAAATTGAATTACTCTCAAATTCCAAGAGATTAAAATCCGTCTGATAACACATCCGCCAACTCTCAGACATTTCAAATACCACAAGTTTGAACATGCCAAATACCATTAATTTAATGCAGTAAAGCTCCCATGTTTTGCACCAAAAGTACCGTATTTGCTTGTGTATAAGTTGACCATTTACGACCAAAAAATCAGCCCAAAAATCACCCTCGACTTATACATGAGTCATACACAAAGACCTGACCAAGCAGTCCAACAAATTAGCATAACAACTGACTTTCATCAGTTTTCAGCGCATTCTTTGTCAACAAAAAAGTGTGAAATAATAATATACACGAGTTCATCTTATACAGGAGTAAATACAATAAATCTATGTCAACGACTCCTGTCATTGCTTATCCCTGGTGCTTTTCATGTTTTTATAAAGATATTTGAAGATCTTTGCACCATTGTGCAAGGATCATGGCTTCATAAAGATCTTGCTTTCTAAATTATTTAATGCAAACATTTTGTGTACCTTTAAGTCTGCTGTCACTGAGATCGATAGGAAAATAAAGGTTAACCATTGCTCCTCCTCCTGCACTTCTCCCCATACAATGTTAAGTTGTTTCGTGGAGAGGGGAGAGGTAGCTGTTAAAAATTTAATGCTTAAAAAGGTTATTTTGAATGAGGACAAGAATATAAATTTTCTTAACAATTTTGTCCAAGATTGTGGGTTTGTCCATCATGCGGTGTAAAGAGCCAATTGGCTTTCTCCTCTCATAGTTTTCTTAATTGACTCCGTTTTGTTTATTTGGGATATTGATTTTCACACAGTCCATGTGTTGGAAGCTGTAAATTCCATTACTGTTTACTTTTTGTGTACTTTTAATTTTTCATCTGGTCCTTGGCCATGAGTCCCTTTCCTCATTACTTTGATTGTACATCCTTATAAGGACATTTTACTGTCACGCAAGTAAAATGCAGTTAGTGGATCATGACGATATTTTCTGTCACCCTTTTGTGGCGGCTCTGTTTTCAATGTAGTGTTTGTGCTGTCTAGTTGCCAAGGTCAGCAAACACTAAGGATTTATTGTATTCTTGCTTCAAACTTCGTGGCTTTGTTGTTGCTACCAGGCTAGTACGATCCATGACATTGGCGCTTTTTTTCAAAGCTCCATTCATGGCTAAGAGTTGACATGTGTAACTCTAAGTCTGCTCGTAGTACAACTCTTCCGACTGGCTATGCCAGCAGACATTTGTCCTGCTATAAAAGCATATGAAAACTATTTAGAGGTCACTTATGTTCTGTTGTTCAGTGCAGTTAACACTCAATATATTAGTGTGGTTTACAATTTTGTTTTTTCCTGTGTGGTGCGGTTAAGTCTGCGCAGCGACTTCCCCCAAGCTTGTTGGCTGCGTTGCCTTTTGAATATTGCCTCTTGTCCGATCCAGCATGTGCTATTTGGTATTCAGCTCGTAGTGCTTGAGAGATAAGTGAGCTTCCTTTGTCACACAATCGCCAGAAGTGACACACAAACATAAGGAACAGAGACATTAACTATTTATTTTAGTTTTTATGCTCAGTATAGATGCCAGTGAATTTTGGTGTTAAATAACTTGAGAAAAAGATTTCATTGTTGATGCAAATATGCATCATTCGGCAATCTTTGAACTGCTTTTTTGACATTGTCATGAGTAGCCGCTGTTCAGGGGTTTCAATAACTTCTGAAATAGCCGTCCATGATAGCCCATTGAAAGCGGCAGTTTGACAAGTTTATGATAGCATTTTTAGTGAAAATCAAGGCAAACTAGCCGGCGGTGTGAGGCAAAGCAGGCGGCTGTATACCGCCGGTAACCGGCTTCTATTGAAACCCCTGACTGTTATACCCTTATCTACTGACAAGCACAAAATATGTATGTCCTCAGCAAAAAATATACCTGTTATTCATATACTTGTTTGGGTTTGTCCATCCAGGAATTTGTGAACCACCAGATAGAACTTTTAGTAAGAAACCCAAACAGACAAATTCATAAGAAAGAAAACAAACACGAAGAGGCTCTGAAAAATGTCAGACTCAATGGTAGTCAGATGCAGGTCAGTTTGCCAAGATATGCAAGGTCAGGGTAGAGCAGATTCCAAACATAAGTATGGCAGAAACTGTTGATTAACAAAAACATTGGAATAGCATAATAGAGAATGTATGAAATGTTAAATATGTAAAATTAAGTATATAGAACGGACCATTTGAAGTGAGAATGAGTGTCACAGTGAGGGGAGCACCTTTGCAAGTGACAGAGAAGTCCAAAAAAATTCCTAGCTTGAACCTTGGCCATTGATTAAACATTTACTTGTGTAGCATTTTCAGCTTTCTATGGTGAAGTTCACCTACACGTAGAGTCTGTGTGAGTCTATGGGCAACAGAGAAAATTTGGTAGCACCCAACAAAATGACCTTGAAGTAAAAAAGAGAATAAGGAAGTAGGCCTTTTTTCAAGGTCAAATTGTAAGACGGCTCTCAAGTTTCTACATTCCCCATAGAAAAAAACATACATTCAAGTAACGAGCAGACATCAAGTGCAAGTTCATTGGGTCTTGATGTGCACCAAGAATTAAGTTTTCAAGAACATGACAACAGATTTATGTAAAAAAAAAAAACATTTTCAATACATTGGAATCCTTAACTGTATAAAAAGTGCATTTAACCAAATAGTCAAAGATTAGTTTCTTATTAGTCAGTGAGTATCATTGAGCATTTTAGATGTAGATGTAGGTAAGTTCATGTACTGTAGTAGAGGCAATCCGACGTACATGTAAATAATATTTAAGTTATATTAGAATACATGAAAGTTAAAAATTTACACAGAAAACGGAGGTAAGATGGAAATTTAGTCTCACCGCAATTTGACTGTGAAAGAAACTTAATCTTTGAATTTTAGGAAGAAAACCAGTGTTGACCGAATGTGAGAATGATGTACAAATATTGAATGAAATGTTGACGATTGAACCCCTTGGCAATTTGGAAAAATCCGAGCCCCAGATGGGATTCAAAGCCACGACCCTCTGTGATCTAGTTGGATGCTCATATGAGTGATAACAAAATCGCGGCAGTCCGACTTGATTATCACAAATCACAGAGATCATGGGTTTGAATCTCATTTCTTTTAAAATGTGTAAAACCAATACACATTTTAAACTATTTGTTATAATAATAATTAACTATATTTTTGGAATCTACATCATTCTTTTTTAATCTGTTTTTTGCTACTCATCTACAACTAAACAGCAAACAATCTCAGATGATTTCAGGCTGAAATTGGGTTTTGCCCAAAACATGTAACTTGTTTAATTTCACCTCATTTCCTGCCTGATTACCAATAGCTGTTGTGAGTAACTGAATGAGACTTTTCTAAGCCTCATTTCTTGTTTCAGGAATCATCCTGTTTGTGAACTGTGCAAGTGTCAAATGGGCCTCCCGGATGCAAATCGTGTTCACAGCTTTTAAAATGGTGGCTATTGTCATGTTGATTATCACTGGAATAGTTCGTCTTGGGCAAGGTAAGACCTTTGTGTGCCACTTTCAATGCACCAATCCCAAAATTGCCTGGGAATAGTTTATTGAAGTCTCAAGTTCACCCAGCTGAGCTTATCACAAGTGCTTCACTAATGAATTAAAGCAGATTATAATATTATTATGTTGGTTGTTGATGCATGTTGATGAGAGAGCTGAAGAACCAGAGAAACACAAGACCCACTGTTATAGCCTCTTTTTTTCTTATTCTTTTTTTTTGTTATGCTCATTATTTACAAGACAATTTTTACAATACTAATGATATATACTAACTATACTATTGTTGTAATGTTGTGTGAGGGGAATTCCCCGGAGAAAGCCATTACTACGAAGTCCAAAACCAAATCTCTCTTTCTTTTACAGCTCGTTTAATATTGGCTTGGAATCACGTTAAAAAAAAAGAAACAATTATTACAAAAACTAGCGACACCATAAATCAATTGAAAGATCGATTAATGTAACATAAACGCAAACAAAGCACTACAACATGAAGATGTTGATTGCCAAATGGGATTATCTAGAGATCAACATATGAAGCATCCAAGTACAAATATCTACAGTACCTCTTTTCTCCAGTTCTTTCTTTTCAGTGAACTATCTAAAGCTTGAACTCTTTGTCACTAAAATTACGCGACTGCGCGTAAGGAGAACTTTGCTCCTTTTGAATTTCTATATCTTGTGTTGTGTGATCATAACGCGGTCAACCGGAAGTCGCATGAATTAAAATTTTGCCTCCACTACTCAACCGGACACTCAAGGGGGCGTTGGCCAGCCAAGCCGTCGTGCAGTTTATTAAGCATTGGAATAAGTGCAAAAATATTAATACATCAATTCTAAAATAAAGAGAAAAGTAATGCAGCCGGACACGAAAACCCCTTAAAAAACCAGCAGGTGGAAAAAAGCGGGGAACGTGTATCACCGACCAAGGCAGTGGTGCGACCCTCGGGATTCTAGGGAATTCTAATTGAAATACACTACTTACAATGTAAATAAACGCTATCATATACCGCCTAACGAAGGCTTTAAACTCTAATTCAGCTCGATAGGACAGAAAAACCAAACAGGACTTGTGCACGCGGCAAAGGCTAACCGTAGAATGCCTCACTCGCTAAACGATCGCCAAATACCAAACCACCATCACGTGGCACTCCAAGAGCCTGCCGCTCACAACCAGGCCTCTGATACGTGACGGCAAAATATCAATTTATGCTAATCGGGATTGTCAGAAATTACATAATATGCAATCAATCACATGGCTCCCCTAAATTGTAATCACAGTTTTTATTACTGAACAAAACCTAAGCTCAAATGAATTTAATCAATGCACAAAAAGAAAACACCGTTCATTTAAATTGTTCAGCAAAATTACAGTGCAACGCTCCCTATCGAGGCCACTGAACAATCTTTCACATTTGACAATTAGGTGTGAATACGTCAACTCAACAACCCATGCAACGGTTTTCAACTTACAACTGTGCGAACTTTGCAAGGAGGAGTGACTGTCAAACAAATTCACACAACCTAATTGGCGGATAATTTGTAAAAAACTTTGTTTGGTGACCACGGCGCGTCGCGTCGCACTGTAATATAGAATGTCATTCTTCATTATGGCTCCGTTGGCGGAAATTTCCTGGTCTTTAAACGTTGCTGGACATTTGTGGATGGGTCTATTCAAATAATCCAGTGGTTTTCCTCGTTGGCCGATGCTGCCCAAAGAATCGGAGTCAACTGCAATTCTGATCTTCCTCCGACTAATCCGTCGTCATCTGGATAACTCTGGCTAGTTTCCAGCCATTCCTTGGTGTGTCTACATCTTGGAGGATCATCCAGTTTCTAGGTTTCTTGGGGGGAGGGGCAGCTCATTTCTGTCGCCTTTGCAGGCCCTGCATATAACTGGATTTCCAGTGTTGCCAAAACTGTTCCGCAAGATGCTGCACTCGACGTCATCGTTTTCTTGAATAGACGTGAACCTATTGGAAAATTCCTGGAGGTTCAAGAACTACAGAAGACTTCACCTGCTCAGCCGGAATCTTTAAGGTGGGCGGCTATTAACGATTTCCTCTGCTTCTATGCTTCTATCAATGATCAGTGTTCGTAAAGATTCGTCATTGAGTTGTCTTCTGTCCGTGTTTGCACACATCGTACCCGTTCGAATTTGTCTTTTCCCACATACTACCCATGTGGTTGGCATGTTCTACATTCATCTTCCAATTTATCCAGTCGCAGCTTTCCTTCAATAGCTCTCTTTGAATCTTGTCCTGTTTCATTTCCGACAGGGCAGCTTCTAGCTCATTCTTGGCATAGGTAAAGTGTGTACCCCGATCTGAGCGGAGTTGTCAGACTGGCCCACAGCGACCGACAATGCGGCGGCAAGCGTTCAGGAATGAATCCGTGGTCAGAGACCCTGCAGTTTCCAAGTGAATAGCACTCCATAGCGTTTCAGCTCCTTCCTTCCTTCTTTAATCGACTGCGTTGCAAGTGAACGGTGGCGCTTGTTCGAATCAGTCGGCTGGAGGATCGGACATCTTTTGTTGTTGTTGTTGCGCGCGTCTCAGCTTCTCACACGTGATGCATCTGGCTACTCGTTGTCCAGCTGTAGATGCACAAATCTCTGCATGGATTCTAGACCGATCTTGATGGGCTGATCGCTGATGAAAGTGGCAAATTATCAAATCTGTCACACGGGCTTTCTTCGGTAGTATTATTGGATGCTTTACTTCGCATGGTACATCAGCTTGTTGAAATCGATCTCCTACCCGTAGAATCCCGTTTTCGTCTAGGATCGGATCCGAGCGATAAGGAGAACTTGATTTCTTTAGTATGTGCCTCGGCGGGGTCGTCCTTAGTAGGTCAATTTTCTCTTTAAACTGTTTGCGCTGAACCACCTTGGCTACCAGTTCTCAGCCCTTTGTAGATCTTCAACGCTCGCCAATACCCCTTCTTCCTATCGCATTTCCTGGCTCTGTCGTTTTATCTCCTTTGCGCTTTGATTCTCTTGTACCACTCATGTAGCACCGTCCGTGCCATTCTGCTTGCGTTGCTTCATTCTTTGTATGAAAATAAGACACAAGACGATGACCTTCTTTGCTCGGTGCTAGCCAGAAAAGCGTTCAACATGTTCCAAATAGGACTGAGCGTTTTTCGGCTTTAGATACTAAAACTGCTGCCTTTTTTACAGCGGGGTTTTCTGGGGAGACTGGTGCATCTAAAACCGTGACGGGCTTGCTGGTGAATGGCTTCTATCAGACGTCTGGCGCATTCCACCATCTTGTGCTTCTAATTAGCTCCTATGCTGTAAGCCCTCTCAATGCGTCATCAACTGGATTGTCTTTTGTCTCCACATAGTTCCATTTGTCGAGAGAAGTACGGTCTCAAATCAGTTGTACACGGTTAGCGATGAATGTATGGAAACGTCTGGCTTCGTTCGTTATGTACCTAAGAACTACTTTGCTGTCGGTCCAAAAGACTTAAGGCATGCAGGGATTGCTTTTATTCTTTCTGCATAAAGGCACTGATTTTCGTTGATACCACATGCAGCGGCAGCAAGCTCCAACCTTGGTACGGTGACGGACTTCAAAGGATCGGAGTGACTCCAGACTTGGCCATATCTTGAGAGCAGTGAACTTCGTTACGTACATTGACCATTCGCAGATAAGAACACTGGCCATAACCTGCGACGCTTATTTCCCTTTCGTAAACGGTCGTTGCCATTTCTCAGAACGGTCGTTGCCATTTGAAACGGTCGATGCCATTTTTTAGCTCTGAATTACACTCATTAGGTCTAAGAACTCAAAAGGTTGCGGTTACTGGGAGTTGTGTCTCGCTGGTAATGTGAGTTAGGGTTCTGTTTAGGGTGAGGGCTAAGAACCCGAGTTCGAGTCTTGAAATTTTCGGACTCTTTTTTCCTCAAGTTTTTCTTTTATAAATGTTTTTTTCCTTTTTTGTCTTAATTTTTGTTAATATTTTTTCTTAGTTTGTTTCTTTTAATTTTCTTTGAAGTGAAGTGTGTAGTCGACCGTTATAAATGGCATCGACCGTTCTGAGAAATGGCAACGACCGTTTACGAAAGGGAAATTTGCACCTGCGACACCAGCATCGGAGAAACTATGAAGCTCATGCAATTCTCCGGTTTGTGACCGCGGCGTATTTTCAATTCTGCTAAACTGTGTATTTCGCTCCTCTACATTTCCCATTGTGGTCGAATTGCACCAGGTACTGGTTCATCCCAATCTGCTTTCCCCTTGCATAGCTCTTGCACGATCCCTTTTCCTGTCAGCAGAAACGGGGCCACTCAGCCAAGTGGGTCATAGACTGAACCGACTGAAGGTAAGATCCCTCTTCTGGTTAAAGGTCTGTCTTTCAATTCCACACAAAACTGGAGGTGATCTGATTCTACACACTACTGCACCCCTGACGCTGTTTCAATGGCAAGGGGATCTTTCGTCTTGGCTCGTTGATCCTTGGGTATGCATTCTACCACGTCTTTGTCATTGGACGCAAACGTATGGAGATGCAAGCCTCCTTTGGGACGTAAGTTCTTCGTATTCTGTATAAAGCTATAGCTTGTGAGGCTGAAGAAACGGACTTGGGACTACGTAGAAATCGTGTCTCACAAAATCTGCTTCCCCGGTGCCAAACTCAAAGTCATGCATCTGCCGTTCTTTTCAGTGCAAAAATGGCACAATCGGGGGACAAGACTGCTCCAAGTAAATGTACTTTTATTCTGACTTCCACCCGTTACCTCTCTGTATCACCTTCCTCCCACCAGAAAAATCTCAGGAAAGTTCTGTATTCAGGGCTTACGTACACTTGACCTCTTAGATGGAAGCGACTGGCTCCTTCCAAAAGCGGCAGAGAACTCCTAAGGTTGTTGGTGAGGTCAGGTCTGTTGAGGGACTTGCCTTTAAACTTTGCACTATACAATCATTACGCTAACTATTTACAGAAAAAGATAAAGCGAATTAAAAAAAAAAAAGAAAAAAGACACGAATTGTTTCGCCGTTCAAATATATATGGCTTTCAGATATAAACAGTCGTCATATCTATATCCTCTACGTGCTCAATATGAACTCACACAATGACCAGCTCATTCTCAGATGACGTGATAGCTCAACTGGAAGAGCACTGCACCAGTATCGCAGAGGTTAGTGCTGGAATAACGTTTAAGCCTGAGTTTTTCAGGCTTTCCTGTCTTCACTGCTCAAGAAACGTTAATTGACAACTGCGATGATCAACATCTTAACTTGAGTTACAATTAAGCACAACAAAATATCGCCTATTTTTTTCAAGAGCAGATTTAAAGTGTTGTTGTTTGAGCAGATGTAGCTTTCTGTTTCAAATTTAGTTTGAATCCTTATCCGTAACATAGTACGGCTTGGAAGTAACTGAGATCTTCTGCAATCCTACAGATATACTTTGGTTATCAAAAACCAGTAATTCAGCAAGGGGACATTCTAAAGATACACCGGTAGTATCTATAACTTTTGATAGCTGGTGATGTCCATCAGCGATTGGCTCATTTTGAAATTGTGTGACGTGTACATATTTGGCATGTTCATTCTGTTTTTTGGAGGGGATTTTTTTGGGTGAAAAACAGGAAAAGTCTTTTTCAATCGATTAGCTTTGTTTTGCAAAAGACTGCAAGAAAAGTGTTCTACATACAGCATGATCGTATTTTCCCATCAAGCCCATTATATATTCTTGTGTGGGTGGCACGGCTCCACAAAAGTTTTCATCTTTCGTCCTTCTTTCTCTCTTCATTCTGTGCAGGATATACGGAGAGTTTTGAAAACTCGTTTGATGGGACAACAAGCCGAATTGGCATAGTTGCATTTGCTTTCTTTAATGGTTTGTGGTCGTACGATGGATGGTAAGTTGAGTTGTTGCATCTTTACTTGATTGAAATGGTCACATTTTTGACTCTAGACTCACTCGTTATTGACGTTAAGTTAGAAAGTAAAGGGTTGCGAAGAAGCTCGACGAATCAAGGTTGTTACCAGAATTGAATCTATGAAGTTGTTATTACGCTATCCAACTTTTATCAGCAAAGTTAAAGAGACCACGAGGCTCATTGTGATCGACTTGAGCCGTTCTAAATAAGGTTGAGTATGTGATTGCACTGCACACAGTCACTCTCAAAGCTTAACTAACTTATTAGTTATCAATCGAACTTGGAGGTGGTTAATGGCAAGTAGGTGTTAGTGAGTCGCTTAATTTGCATTACTTGTTTGCAGGAACAATCTGAATTATGTTACTGAAGAACTTAAGAATCCTCACCGGTAAGAACATTTTGTACCGCTTTCGGAGCACTTGTAGTTTCAGGCAACATAATGAAAATTAGGTTTTGACACCTTCAGTGAAATCTAACCTTACCAATATTCGCAACGCGTCCTCTTCTTCCTGTCAAATACAAAGACGGCGAAAACCGAAAGCGCATCCAAAATCGAGTCGCTCTGGTTGAGAGAGAGAGATTTGGATTTAATACACTCTTGTCTGGAAAGCGCATTTTCAACCCTTAAAATTATGTTTTTTTAAGTCGGCTTTATAGCCATTTATCACGGAAATTTGTTATATTGTGGAGCAATAAATTGTGGCCGATAACCTAACAGCACTGTTTTAGAGCAACATACACGAGTTAACAGCAAGAGGAATTATCTGCGATCACACAATAGAGTAGAAACCCCGGCCAACGGGGCTTAATAACCCTAACCCTAACGATAGATCACAAGCACGTGGCTAATTACCATATTCGATTACGATGACGGCGAAACTCAGCCCGATTTATAACGTGGCTTTGCTATCCTTCCCACGGGCGCATGACACCTTAAACATCTATAGTTGCCATGAGGTCACTAGGAACTTTCTTTCACAATTTTAGAACTTTGCCGTTGTCTATTATGATTGGTATTCCACTTGTGACAGTTTGTTATGTGCTGGTGAATATCGCGTATCTGGCTGTTTTGACGCCTGCGGAAATCGAGGTCTCTAGTGCTGTCGCTGTGGTAGGTAAAAACCAAAGTCATTGTTTGTTTTGTTGGTGTAGAATGAAGCTGATGAAGTTTCCGCGTGAGGCACTTCAAGGGGTTTCGACGGTAACTCCATGGCATTGTCCTTAACAAACTTTTCCGCGTTGACAACTAGAAGAACCGTCCACCAAAATGCCACACTTCCTGGGGATCTTACACAATACAATACAAAAACTGGCAGCTCATAGCAACAACCAGGAGCCATAATCAGGGAATATGGCTGCTGCAACAACCTAATCTTCCCATAATTCGCTATTTGCCCCATTCCATAATGCAACACGTTTTGGGGGGTCACTTTATTCTAATTTATTATAATTATGAAGTGCGTTCGTGGGGGCGAAATTTGGGTTTTGGAATACTTAGACTAGTGAAAATACCAGAAAGAAATTTGGGTTTTGGAATACTTAGACTGGTGAAAATGCCAGAAAGGTGAAGGATTTATGAGAGTAAGGCATTTTGAAACAAGCCATAATAGTCGTCTGGGAAGAAATGGAAAATAATGCGTATAAGAAAGAGAATTTGGTAATTTAAAAGTGCCTTATTTTCTTGTAAAGAATAGGTTGCAATAGCCCTTTTCACGGTTAGTTTTCTCATTTGCATTACAATGTAATCTAACGTGAATGCGAGGCAATTTCGGGTTAAAACTACAAAACAGCCCGAAATTGCCTCACATACATGCTAGATTATATTGTAATACAAATGAGAAAACCTAACCGTGAAAAGTGCTAGTGGATGGACAGGCGAAAACGATGACGTCATGCTTAGCGTGCGGATATCGATGTGTTAATGCACGTGGGAAGGGTAGAGAATTAGGTAGGACCAGCGCGCGCACTAGTTATAAATTGTTTTGGTAATAATGAATGTTTTCTGGGAGAGTGGCAACGAATCAGCGGGATGTCCGTGCTGTTGAGTTGGGTAGACAAATCAGTCACAGAGAATCAGACTATTTTATGAAAATACCGTCATTTTGCTTGAGAAGCATGTCAAATGTGATTTACGAAAGGAAAGTGCTTTGTTGTTACTGACAGCTACTTATCTAAGCAAAACGTGAACGATGAAATGGAACTGAGTAAGAATGTTTAAAAAAGGTCAACCTTGAAACCACAGGAGACCCACACATGCATACATTTAATAATCTCAGAAGTCTTGAGACTCCTTCGTCGAACGCAACAATACAAGTTATTTGCTCTGAACCCCTTGCATGTTAAGTAACTTCTCGTTCTTTAAAGCTTTAATTTTCTAAGTGTTTTTTTTTTTTTAATGCCTGCCTCTTTAGACCTTGGCTGGTCGTCTTTACGGAGTGATGGCGTGGGTTATTCCAATATTCGTTGCCTCGTCAACCTTCGGAGCGGCAAATGGATCCGCTTTTAGTGGCGGAAGGTTGGTGTAAATCCCTCATAGGACGAGTTTCAATTAACTATTCTTAAAAAATAGGATTCAATCAGTTGAATCAGTTGAATCAGTTGAATTACGCTGGGTAATATCAATAGGTAGGCAGACAACACTCGAAGAACACAATCTGAGGTCACGTCAAGTAGTCTTCACTCCAGCGCGGGAAATTGCGCAGACTCAAGTTTCAGATTTCAAATTTCAATTCAAATTTCCCACTCATAATAGAACTTTTTCCCTTCCGTGCGAAAAACACAGCTGATCAGTCCCGCGAAAAGAGCAAAGTGAATGTGTTACGTCACAGTGGCACTTTATGACGCATAGGGCGCTAAAATATGTTCCCGGTTTTTTTTTCTGTAATTAGACTCATGGATGCGTTTGCATAATAATTTATTAAACATTTTGAAAATTCGTCTGTCTCCAGTAAACGTCGTTGTTCCTTCGTACCCACTAGCCATCTTATGTGTAGAAACCAACCTTACTACAGAAGATGAAGTACTAAAAAGGCCTCTGAAAAATACTGTGAAAAAAGGCCGTTGGGTTTGACGCTGTTTGGAGCCTTAGACGGCTTTTACTAATATTGGGAATAAGAAAATGTTTTTTTTTTCTTGGCAAAGGCTATTTGGCAACAATCGCCCCAACTCCGCCTTTTTGCTGCGAACATAGAGGGCTTTAATTAACAGTGTTTTAATTTGTGTAGACTGGTGTTTGCAGCCGCCCGCGAAGGACATTTACCTAAGTTCCTGGCCATGATTCACACCAAGAGGCATACACCACTTCCCGCCATACTGTTTACGGTGAGTCACAGAGCTTATTTTGAGGGCTTTTCTTTGCGATTGAGCTATGATTACTGAAGTCAGCTTTCAGCTTTGTGACTTGTTTAACTGGTTGTATGAAAAGATGTATTTTCTCAATGGTGACATACGCATACCCGGAACAAAATCAGAGAGCTCCTTTACAGGAGTCGAATACAACCTTACAATTACTAGTTCAAATGATCTATCACTGAACTATTGGAGACTCGAGGGAAATGTACCGATGATGCACGCCGCACGTGCAGCACGATTATTCAATTTTTTCTCTTTCAGCCAGTAATGAACACTTATTGACTGGTCCCTCGGGAAACAGTTCATTTTGTTTCCCGAGAATCTCAATGTTTACCCGAGGGAAACGTTGAAATTCTCGAGAAAAAAAGGGAACTGTTTCCCGAGGGACCAGTCATTAAGTGATTTGTTATATAGCACAAAATAAAAACGTTCAACGGCAACAGCAACGGCGGTCGTCGGTCAACATTCGCGGGTGACAGTGCACTGTTACCCTCTGACGTCATAGATTTTGCACCGTTGCCCGCTCAGAGACTTTTGGCGGGAAACAGTTTTATTGTTAGATGTCATGTGACCTCGAAGTAACTAATGAGAGCGCGTGCTACTGGGGAAAAAATTCAACTATATAACAATCATTATTATATCTCTCAGATAGTACGCGCGCTGTAATTGGCTAAATTAGCGGGCCGTATTCTACAGTACGGCCCGCTGTACAGCCCGCTAAATTTAAAATTTCGACAAAACATCATCTAGCGAGTTTTTCATGTCATTTCTGTTGCATAAACTTGTACTGAAAACTGTTTGAATCTTGCAAGCAACTATTTCAAACTTAACAGCGAAGAAGATTTAGTTTTTGGGATTTTGGCACGGCATTCTTTGTGGCAGTTGAACCTTCCGCTTCACTTTGACTAGTTTCCTTGCCCGCGCGCCGGTTAACCTCAGAGATATAATAAATATCTTACTAACCTCGTTTTCTCGGTCCGCACTGTAAGTTACGGATCCTCGTTAAATCAACGGGAAAAAACTCGGTCCGTAACTTACAGTACGGACCTCGAACTCGGTTAGTAAGAGGTATGTATTATTGCCTTCTGGCGTTCCTGTAACCGTCGCCGTTTCTTTTGAGAGTAGACGAAATGACGACGGCTACGGCCTAACCCTAACCCCAACAACAACATGAAATCACCAAATTTGAAGGTTTTAATTGAGCGCACAAATGCGAACCTTTCATTCTACACTTTTACTCTGAAACCGCTCGTATAAATTTAGTTTTAGGATAATTCGCCCACATTGTATGAGTGAACGAGATGAAATAACCATTGTGTGAACATAAGCTTACAGTGAGTTTCTTTTTCGATTTGCCCAGAGTGTCATTGCTTGGATTATGCTGGTGCCAGAATCGAGTAGTTTCGAGACGCTTCTCAATTACTTCAGTTTTGCGGCCTGGGTGTTTTACGGCGTGACTGTATCAGCTCTCATTTGGCTCCGCTTCAAGAAACCTGACATGGAGCGACCATATAAAGTGAGTCATCTGACTAGGTTGTCAAGCTAGTCCTTGTTTAGCCGCGGAAGAATGGAACGACTGCTTTTAGCTAGACAGGTTCGGAAACGAGGCTCATTTAGCAAGGTAGGAAGTGATAGCAAGGGCTTACACTTTCTACGTAAGCACAAGCAGCATCGCAAATCACTAGCGTCTAAATCGTACATACCTTTTGTAGGAGAAAAGGCATCAATTAACGACAAGAAATGCGTCTTTGTATTTGGCTTGTGCTGATGTGTGCGTTGTTAGTGTAAACCAGCCCCGAGTAGTGTACGTTATGAGGCTGAAGAAGTCTTCTCCTGTTTCTTAACAAGGATGTTAGGGAAAGAGAAAAGGGCTGAACTGCTGGTTACCAGCAATGCAAAGAAGCTTTAATTCTGCCTGGTCTGCACTCCTAATTCCTGCCGGAAATACAGACTCCGGCGTAGAAAAACCAACGCGTCTGCCTTTGTGAAAACATTCCTTCAGTCATACAAGGAGATTCAATGAGAAGTGGCCTATAGAATGAGAATTGCTGGCCGACGCATATGTAGAGACGGGCAGATTTCAAACGCAAAACAAGTAGTATCGTAAGCTACCATCAGGGAGTCCTCTGATTTGAAAAACGCGAGGAGCACGTTCACTTACATTTTTCCAGATAGTACAAGAAAAAGGCAGTGCTAGAAAAGGTGAAAAATAGTCCGACAGCAAGGAAGAACTAGGGAGAATGAGTAGTGGGTTTTAGCTAAAAGCAGGTTTGTCATGAAAATGAGTTAGTGACTCAGTCAGAAAGTGTTAAGAAACTGCTCGCCAGATATGTCAACAGATGGATTCCCAATTCTGATATCTAACACGAAGTGTCCCCTTATTCTAGGCATTTTGCTTCCTGTTTCTACAATAAGGCTAATTGTCAGGGTTCTCGTCATATTTCGGTAGGTTAAGTACAGCTGAGAAAGCGGAATTTGGGGAACGCTTCTTAACGATAATTGTCAGCATTCTCAGACGCAAGAGTGTTTTTAACGTTGACAGAAGTGCGATGGGACACTTCTTCGCGCTTATATACGTGTATTTCTGGACACGAGTGCAGACTGCCCCAACTGTTTTTGATC
>NC_090892.1:46852734-46857734 GCF_036669925.1 Montipora capricornis | reverse complement strand
CACATTTCTTGTCAAACTTAACACTTGAAAAAAACCCAGCAAAAATTGACGCAGATGCATCCTTTATTTCGCGAGTTGTTAGTAAACACTCAATGTAACTTTATCACAGGCGGCCGCTGAAATCGATGTCACTTTCAATTTTGCAATTTACTTGTGCAGCCAAAAGTAAATAGAAAAGTTGAACGTAACAAAAATCTCCCTAAATGTTTTTTTCTATTCGCGGTACAAAATTTATGTTGTTTTCATGTCGCAAATTTTGCACATGGCAAAACATTTTATTGTCGATCGATGTGTACACTTCCTAAAAACTTCCTTCTGCTCTTCCTAAAACTGTGCATCAATATTTGTTTACTTTTGCGTCAATATTTGTTTTACATAAAGCAGGCTAACATAATCTGTACCTTGCTAAGGTTGCATTTTTGAGCGTTAAAATATAATTTTTGGTCCTACGTTTCTCACAGCAACTCGTATATTTTGAGTTCCCCCATCTAGATACTAACCCCGCCGGATAGTGGTAAACTTCAGTGAACTTTTGTAGTGGAAAGCTGTCACGCTAAGAGTGCACGCTTAAATTTGTTGTGAAAGGGAACTTGCAAGGGAACTCGAAAATGATCAACATGTCAGCATCAAAGCCAATGTTTCTCGATTCCCTTCTATTCTCTTCAATCGTCCTGGGTTTAGTATTTTACTATTAACCACGTGTCTTCTCAGGGGACTGTTTACCTAAGACGTCTACCATGGCACTTCAATGATATACGGTACCAAAACAATGTCGTGTACTATTAGAGCTACATATTATGCAAAGACAACTTGAATATCCTGGAAAACAAAACAGCTCAGTTGACAGTTATGGAACAAAGCAATGTGTCAAGTTACTGCACCAGCACACGTACACAATGCGTGCCTATTTGCATTGCGCAACCCGACTGCGCATAATTTCTTGTGTCTTTGGCGGGCGCACAAAATGGCGAGCCTTTCAAAAGTTAACCGCTGACCAATTACCATACATAACAGTACATAGGCATACACAACCTTACATAGCCATACACAATAATACATGGCAATACACAAGCCTTCATAGTTATACATAACACTTCATAGCCATACACAACACTACATAACCATAGACTGATTTCTCTGCATAGCATACCTGGAAAAATTCTTGAGGCTGTGGTGTGCAATTCCATAAATGACCATTTGCAGTCCCACAACTTATTAGGCCGTAATCAGTGGGGTTTCAGAAAAAATTGTTCAACTGAGGGTCTCTTGCTTGATATGACAGAAACTTGGAAGTCAGCTCTGGATCAAGGTCTGGTAGTGGGAGTACTATTTGTTGACTTCCGCAAAGCTTTTGACTCTGTTAACCATTCAATCCTGTTGGAAAAACTGAAAGCCACTGGAATATCGGGTTCTCTGTTTTCTTGGCTTGCCAACTATTTGTCAAACCGAAATCAGTTTGTCCAGATCTCTGGAAAGAAATCTGCCCTTCAACCTGTGAAGTATGGAGTGGCCCAAGGGTCCATCCTGGGGCCTAGATTGTTCTCAATATATGTTAATGACTTGCCTGAATTTATATCTTATGGTAACCTCTATATGTTTGCTGATGACACCACAGTTTATACTATTGGTATGGACACAGGTACGGTCATCTCTTCGCTTCAATTCTATCTCAGCTACACATATGGTGCGCATCCAACAGACTAATTGCTCATGAATCAAAGACTGAAGCAATGATAATATCTAGATCAATCTTTATAGGCCCTCTGTCAGCTTTAAGATACGGCACCAAGACCATCGAGCTCAAGTCTTCATCTAAGTGTCTTATTGACAATAAGTTATCTTGGCAGGATCATATTAGAAATGTTTGTAATTTATTTAACAAGAAATTGGCTGTTCTGAAACGAATCAAATTCCTGCCTCAGTCCACCTTGGAATCTATTTATTTTAACTCAATTATTCCTAGTGTAGTATATAATATTGTTGTCTGGGGCTCTGTTTCCCCGTCTCTTATGGAGGATATTGAACGTATTCATATGAGAGCAATTAGGGTTGTTTGTAAGCTACCTATGACCACTTCAGCTGATGAAATCAAGAAATTGAGCCAATGGAATCCTATTTCTTTGTATTATGTTAAGAGACTGCTGGTTCTGACCTATCAATCTTGTCATAGTTTAAATACGGAGGATCTAAACATTTTAATTTCTAAGGTAAAAATAAATTACAGCTTAAGGAATTCTCTAAATTTAGAAGTGCCAAGACCAAGATCTGAAATTGGCAGGTCTTCTTTTAAACACAGGGCTGCCTTGGCATGGAATCTTCTTCCACATCATGCCAAGGAATGTGCAAACTTAAGATCGTTTCAGATTGGACTTAAGGCGAACAAGCATCTTCTGAATAGTATAAATTTGCCAGAGGTTCCTGCTGTGTTTCAATGAAAAATAATGACTTTTTATACTTTTAGATACGAATTTATTATTTATGTTTTGTATTTGATTTATCTAATTTTATTGTAATTAAGAAATTTACACTTTGTTTCCTAAATTTATTTTTATATTTTAATGTGATTGTAGCTGTAGCTAGGCAGGTCCACATCAGGACTTCGGTCTTGCCAACACATTGAACCTGCATTGTTAAATAAAGATGTATGTATGTATGTATGTATGTATGTATGTATGTATAAACAACACTACATAGCCACATACAAGCCTACATAGCCATACACAACACTACATATCGTACACGACACTACATAACCATACACAACACTACATAGCCATACACAACACTACATTACACAACACTACATTACCATACACAACATAACATAGCCACATACAAGCCTACACAGCCATACACAACACTGCATAGCCATACACGACACTACATAACCATACACAACACTACATAGCCATACACAACATTACATAGCCATACACAAGCCTACACAGCCATACACAACACTACATAGCCATACTTTACACTACATGGCCATACAAAAGCCTACATAATCGTACACAATCGTACACAGACCTTAACAAATCTACATAGCCATACGCAATACCACTGAGGCCTACACAGGCCTACATAGCCATACACAACCTTACTAAGGTCCACACAACCCGTCACAGGCGTACACAAGCCTACATAGCCATACGTTTTTCTATATAGCCATACACAACACTACATAATCATACACTAGCCTACATAGCCATTTACAACCATACACAGGGCTAGACAACAGTAAATAGCCATACACAACACGACACAAGCATATACAACACTGCATAGACCTCCATAAGCCCACGTAACCATACACAACTATACTCAGGCCTACCAAATGACACTACCCAGCACTACACAACCCTAAAATTCTCAGTTTTCATTATGAAAAATAGAAACAAAGAAAACGTTTCTTTTATATTGAAGAGTCTTTTAACGTTTGTAGAGACAGTCTGTTTGGATTTCCTCGTTTAGTCTTCATTGATTGAAGATTAGCGGTTTTCAATTGAGTGTCGAAAGTAATTAGCGAATTGCTTTGGTTTTGCATTTACTTCACTCAGTGATTGGTTCAAAGTTCTCGCGCTATTTTTTCAACCAATCAGAAGTGAAAAAAAAAATTGTGGCTCGCGCGTGCACATTTTCCCGCGCATTGTGTCGGCTATGTGTAATTACTTCGAGTTTTGATTGGTTTACTGGATTGTCTCCGACCTTTTTGATTGGCCAAAGTAATTACTTTGGTTTTGGTTTTACGACAGTCGATTGAAACTCGCTCGTAACTTCTGTCGTCGTTCCTTTGGCTGCCTCTGATTATCACACACCGGAAGGAACTCACAAAAATAGAAAGAAAAAACTGGCATGCAAAGTTTTATGACCCACTGAAAAACACGACATTAAGTCCTTTGTAAGGTCTTGTCAACAATCGGAGGACGAATTCAAGAAAGAACAACACGAGACCAGCTTTACCAAAGCTTTACCATAGTTAGTGGAGGGGACTGGTTATGAAACCTGGCAAACTTTTGGATTTTGTGTCAGAAATGCGGCAAGAAATGCAAGACTAGAGGTGGTTATGAAAGACATCAAGCCTCCAAACATAGTGAACGTGCAGACCGTCAAGTGCCTTTTGATTCAGCTAACTATGGCTTTACGGAAACGCGTGATTGTGTAATCGGGAAACTCAGTAACAAACAAGAACATTATTACAAGTGGGGATATTGCCTTCAATCCTGGACCAACCAATTCAACCGTTAAATGCTCTTTTCGTGGGAGGACCGTTGCTCGTAACCATCGCGCAGTTGAATGTGATGGATGTTCGCTGTGGTGCCACATTAAATGTGGTAAGGTGAACGGCAAAACATACATCGATATGATGAATACTTCCCAATTGCGGTGGAACTGTCCTGTCTGCCTAACAAACCTACAATCTAAAACCTGTTTAACAAATCTACAACCCACTCCCTCTGCAAGTGAAATGCCTGTACGTGCCACTTGCCAAGAATCTGAAATTGATGTTTACAAAATGCTTAGGTCTACTCTAGGAAATAGGAACCTGAAAATTGGGCACATAAATGTTAACGGTCTTCTTGCTAAATTAGCTGACATCCACCTTTTACTTAGAGAAGTCAAATTTGATTTACTGGGAATTACTGAGACTCATTTAACAGGTGACATATCCAACAATTTAATTAAAATAACAGGCTATGACCTAGCAAGGCGTGATAGGTCAGGATCTAAAGGAGGAGGTGTGGTGATATATTTTCGTGAAGGTCTGAATATTTATGAGGACCTGAAATGGAACGCTGACCAAGGACTGGAAGCAGTGTGGTTAAATATAACAATTCGCTCCCACTCAACCCTAATTGGCTGTTTATATCGTCCACCAAAATCTACTACCTTCTTCAATTCCCTACATGCCCTGTTGAACAGGATTTGGATTATAAGGAAGAATGTTATATTGCTTGGCGATTTCAACTCTAATTTGATAAGTGATTCCCATTCAGCCC
>NC_090892.1:46830234-46847734 GCF_036669925.1 Montipora capricornis | reverse complement strand
GATTGGCACTTGATTGTTCAGTCAGACTGGGAACATTTAAAGAGCTGTATACCTAACAAATAGAGGAGTTTAGCAAGACTAGTTGAGCGAGAAGTGTAAGATTGACCCGAGACACCAAATAAAGCTGTGAAACAGCGGGAGTGTTGAGGAGTCTTTCTTCCCTCAAAAGAGTTCGTCCCGGTCTCATATAAATTTCCCCCTAAGATGATGCTCTTGTGTGTGCGTGATTAGGACAGGAAGCAGACGGTGTAGATCAGTGGTGTGGAATGCAATTATTGCCTAAGAAAATTATTGTCACGAGGGTCGATCCTGGGTCCATTTTTTTATCTGATTTACATAAACAATTTGCAGGGGCACCAAACGGGCCATTTTTTTCAAAATGAATCAAAATATACCATGGACATAAAATAAACCAAATATTAGCCATTTTGGAACAATTTCTCTACCTGCTGGGAAATTTTTATCTGTTCCGCACTCCCAGCAGGGCCGGGCGGACGTTTCCCAGCCAGCAAGCATAATAACAATATTTCAATGCATCGTACGCCAAAAGGCCGTAGCAACAGGCCTTACATTTACCTTCCAGTTATAAGGGATAAGGGGGGGGGGGGTGGGGGAGGGACGGCATAAGCGATTGATACATTAACTAGAAATACCGCTAAGGACAAAATATTTCTCACAGGAGATGCGGGAACGCGAGAATATTGAAGACAACTTGCCAGCAACCAAGACATTTTCTGTAATATCATTGACCGACGATACTTCCTTAACTGTCTCTGGTGGAGATTCAGTGATATTGCTCGAACAGATAAATTCTGAATTACCAGCTATTTATGATTATAACATAATTAGGATAGTACGTGCACTCTCATTGGTCAATAGCTGTGTATCAAAAAAATCTGTTTCAATCAAGAATTTTGCTTCATTTCTTTCCTTCATTTGTCGAATTGTCTTTGAGAAAAATTTATAAATGCAATAGAGGACTTTTGTCCGTGTTTCTATAGCCTCATCTAAATACTCGGGGGAGTTGGGAGAATTCTCGACAGTTATGCAAACCCCCGAGTGCTTCTCGGGTTCGCATGACTGTCCCGAATTCTCCCAACACTGCCTTGTCTTTAGATGAGGCTATGGAAACACGGAAAACGTCCTCTATTGCTTAACCCTTTCACTCCCAAGAGTGTCACTTATAGATTTTACTCTGTCTAACGCCAGACGATTTTACTCGTCAATGGGGAACCCCACGGGGGTGAAAGGGTTAATTCGTTATCACTATTTTATACGCAAAGCACGTATGTGGTCAAAGAGAAGTCTTGGATATACCAGGAAATATCTCTATACCTATGATGAGCGAAAAAATGCATGTTGCGTTGTTTAGCTTCAGTAGTGAAGTACTAGCTTTTTATTCTATCTAGATGTAAAACAATTGCAATGTGCACAGTAGCATTTGCCGTAAAAGAGTGTGATGACTCACTGGAAAGTGTTGTAAGTTACCATCACTTCCTGTTGTTTTATCGCTCCCTCGGCTCTCTGAGGCAATCTTTGTGGATTGTTTTTAATTTCGACCAGTAATCAGTCTAGTCAAGATCGAACCGCTCCGGTGAGATGATAGGTGAGGCCTCATCTGTTGGCACAAGTTTCCACTCAAGCGTTCTTTCGTATCCTCTCAACATACTAACTCGGCGACAATTAAGTGCCCACCTGAACGGAAATACCGTGTTCTCGTTTTTGATGAAGTCTCGAATTTGAAGCCCCATCGAAGAAGCGAGAGATTTCACAGTAGGAATTTTGTTCTTCCTTTTAAATGAAGCGAGTTCTTTGTCAGGGCATGACGCAAGAAGGGACGCTCTCAGAAACATCAGGAATTCGCTGGTCAAATTAAGGTATTCCACAACTGCGGACACGCCGGTTGAATGCGCAAGTTCAGGATTTCCAGTGTCCCGCAGAGCTCTTTTGCAGAGGTCATCTACACCGAGTCTATACGGCAACACATGAATGAGTTCCGGCATAAAATTTCGAATCCAGTTTTCAGTTTCACTTAATATGACGGCATGAGAATTCGACGTGTTTAAAAAGTCTTTCAACTTTCTCAGCAAAACGGCAAGGGGACAATAGTCCCATAAGTTGGATGTTGTAATGCGGTCATATGTGAGATCGGAAGGCAGCCAGGCCTCGATATTTGCAACGTCGCATAGAAGTAAACGGAACCTCACCTGGTCTGTTTTCAGTTTTTGAGAGGACTTTTGCAGAATACCGGACAAGTAGATGGTGTACATCTTTGTCAGAGAGGTTGAGTAGCAGGATTTCTTTATTTCTCGGTAATCCCATCCGGTGAATGGAAGCACATCCGTCGGTATGCTGTAATGAAAATTGCGGTCGGCGGTAAAGTGAATAGCTCCTCTACCCGTTAAAGTAACGTTTTGTCGGGTCAACTCTGGGGTGTTTCTTGATGAATGAAATATACCTGTGTCAAGAAAATGTTGAGCGGACTTTCTATGCTCTATTGGGATTGCATGCATGTATACGCTAATGCCCTCGTTTCGTTTTGGATCGGAGGAATTGGCCTCTTGTCTCGAATCTTCCACCCACGACCCTTTGCGTTTTGACAAGCGAAGCCATTCGGTCCAAACAATCTGTAGCTGACTGAGGTGTTCTGTAGGAACCATCATGAGACCTCCAGTAAGCTTGAATAGTTCATTTGTAGTGACGAGGTCTTGAAGAGCACACGTCAGGTCATCAGAATCTTGTGCAGAAATGCGAACCGAGTACCAAATTCGGACCACTCTTTCGCATATAGCATTTCCTCCTGCAAACAGTACAACAGTCGTCTGAGTGAAACTGATTTATGGTAGATTAACCATAGAACCGTCCTCACATTCTTAGACAATCTGACCTCAGCAGTGTTAGCTTCGAGAAAATCAAATACAACCATTTATGAGACAATTTAAGATATAGTGACTTCAATCAGTGAGTAGAAACTCCCCTTTTTATCCCAGAAGGATCAAGAAAAAGAGGCTAATGATGATAGCGAAAAAAATTTCATTTCCGGCGTCGATGGAAGGCGATCTTTACTCATAAAACATTATTCGTTTATTTGACAGTAGTTCCTGCCTCAGGCCAAATCGTACAAATGAACATAACGCATAGCTTGAAATCTGAAATTAAATACGAAGAACTGTTGATGACTTGTTTGTTTCAAGCGATGATGATGATGATTAATTAGGCTTAATAGGAAATAATATTTAGTTGATCGAGTAATATGATTGTGCCGTAGGACATTTGGGGGAGTTTGTGAAACGTGAAGAAGAAACCAAACTTTGAAAAGGTCAAGTCTCGTTAGTATTGTCATTATCTGGGTCAGTTTCATTGAGATAGAAACTCCCAATATACTAATGAGGCCTTTCAGACACTAGCCTTGATAAATGGTATAGACAAACAAATAAATTGATAAATTTACTATACCTTTATATAGCATGTAGAGAAGCAAAACTGTTCGAGCGAGAGTACATGGACAAATGTCGTTTAATACGAATGTCACTGGCTGCTTGTAAGTCTCAGGCAGGGAAGCAACGGTGAGTAACACATTCCTAGGATCACCAACTCCACATAATAACAGAGATAATGGATCAGGACAGTTTTCTCCCTCATTCATGGGCAAGTTGAGCAGATCCACGGCTGGAACATTACCCCAGTAATAGGTAGCAATGAGACCAACGCTAATCTTCTTATAAACCTCTTTAATGTCTTCGGCCAATTCAAGAGTTCTATCAACAATGCCTTGGCAGTTAAGTTTGTGGTCTGCCCAGTGGTTTCTTTGGCATTCTTCGCTACAATAGGCGGCATCCAAACAGTTTGTGCACTGCATTGTTCTCGATCGTTCAATACCGCAGCTCAAACACGTTCTCTTTAGGTTAGCCGAATCGCAATCTGGCTTGTGTCGCCATATGTCTTGTTTCTGACATTCCTTTGTGCAATAAAAAGCCACTCTGCATCGTGAACATTGGTGAGTGCAGGCTTCTCCACAACGCCAACAATGCTTAGCTGTGTTCATGATCTCTATATATTATTTGATAAATCGGAGTTACGTGCAATACTCACGAAAAACTCTCAACATTAGTCACCAGCATCACTGAAGTAGCTTATTCCGACAAGCAAAAATAATGTATTCTCATTTCCCAGAATTTCGTAAGTACTTACAAAGGAGGTACCCCTCAGGTGTGACTGCCACTGTAACATCATACCTCTTCAATTTCTCGGAACTCGGAGTAATTTATTTCAATTGCATAATTATGATATGGACTTTACTGAACCTATCTTTTAATTATGCTTAATATAGTACAAGAGGTGGTTATTGGTCACCGAGGAGTCTCCTGGAGGGGAGAGGACAAAATGCAGAGAGTGCCCCATGGCGTACCTAAAAGGGTTTATTAAAGGAGAGACATCGCGCCTTTTGAGAGCAAACTACAACTCAGTCAAAGAAACCTTCGCGTCACTTAAACGAAATTTTCAATCCCGTGTTAACTCGACCGAGGTTATCCACGTGAACTCATCACAACCATAATGGCTGAAATCAATTTCTCAGCAAGGAAAGAAGCTCTACAAACCAAAAGCAGGACGTCATCAAACAGAATTTTGCCACTGGTTACTTATAAAATTTGGGTTTTATCAGTTGAACTTCATTTATCATATTTTTTCATTCACTCAAACTAAATTACCCTAAAGACTCGTGTAAAAGCCGCACCCCCAACTTTTCGAAGGAAATCATGAAAAAGCGGTTAATGCTAAAAATATCACGGAGACCAACTACTTATAGTTCACAGTTGAATAAAAGAGATTTGACTTATTTCTGAGAATGCTATTTGACAAAAACAACCAGGAAAACCTCTTTCAGTATAGTTATTTTCCCTCAAGACAAAAGTGTTCTAAAACGAGAAAGTTCTGGGCAGCAAGTACAAAACACAAAGATTAAAACTGTACAATTTCGATTAGGATTAGAGCGCAAAATAAAGGCCAAAAAAAAAAGAAAAACAACTCACGTTAACCACTGGCCGGCAAAACTCGATCTTTCACGTTGTGGGAGTTGATAATGTAAATTGACCACCGTACAGAGATTCTAAAAGCTGACGTTTCGAGCGTTAGCCCTTCGTGAGAAAGAATCGAGGAATTGTGGGTTATGTGCGGTTTTATAGTAGAGTAGGAGTAGGAGCTACGCTAATGGTGGTAACATGGCAACGTGAAAAATAGGAATACATTAGTTGAATGAAAAGCGTTCGTTAATACCGTGAGGATTAAGGGTGCCGATTTGGAAGATGAATTTTTGTTCCAGATTCTTGCGGCTTTCCGTCGTACCTAGATGTAGGGAAAGGCCGCAGATAGCCATGTGCTCTTTGGAGTGGTTAGGGAGATTAAAATGACGAGCGACTGGCTAAGATGCATCCTTGTCATTCTTCTCAACATCGCAGTGTTCGCGGAATCGGGTCATCTAGTCGTCTACCTGTTTCGCCAATGTATAATTTATTGCATAACGTACAAGGTATGCAAGAAATGACATTTGCATAGGTACATGTGAAACAATCGGTGATCTTAACAGATCGCTTAGGGCCCGATATCTTCCTAGTGTTAACAATGAAAAGACAAGTTTTGCATCGTGAGCGCGCGCATTTGAAAGTGCCGGGTTGCTCGTTAGTTTTGAGCGCGCTTCTAACCAAAAAGTTGCCTACGTATTTGTCGCGTTTGAATGAAATAAGTGGGAGTAATTTAAAGTTATTAAAAATGATACTTTTGACTGCGTGATTATGATGATCGCAAGTGAGGATGAATTGCATTCTCTCATTCTTCTCTTCTTGTGACGTTTGTAGTGATGACTGTCGATCAAATTGTTGGGCGCGATGATGGCCCGCTTTGACCACAGAGACAGGATAGCCACGTTTTTCGAAGAACTGACACATCTCCTCTGGTTTGCTGGAAAAATCGGAGTCATCACTACATAGACGTCGAAGTCTAAGAAATTGAGAATAAGGAATGCAGTTCTTGACATGTGATGGATGTGACGATAAATACAACAAATAACTGTGATAATCTGTAGGTTTGTAGTGCACACTGGTACATAGCACGTTGCCACTAATAGAAACTTTGATATCTAGGAAAGCCAATGAAGTTTCCGAAATTTCCCAGGTATATTTAAGAGCCGGATGAAAAGAATTGACGGAGGTTATAAATTGATCGAGTTCTTCTCTGCTGGATGAAACACAGGCAGCCCAAGCTCGGTATACGATTTATAGACTTTGTATGGGAAAACATACTTTGAGCTTATAAATGCTAAAATAAGCTGTAAATGTAGAAATAAAGTTCGCTTACCTCTACATACGGTTGTCCTCGTCTTTTCTGTGCAATCGGAGGGCAAACTTGTGTCCGTTTTAGACGGGTTTGTGGCTTTCGAATTTTTTGCGATGTCGTTAGTTGTCGTTTCCCCTCTTTATGTTTTCCCGAGCTTGGGCTGCCTGTGTAGCCACACATCTAGCTGAACGGATGGGAAGATTATAGAAAGTCGAACATTATTTGGAATTTATCGGCCAAAAATTGCTGTGTGGTTCCGGAGTGGAGTTGATGTGATAGAAATTTATCTGGCCTTAGGGCTGTGGTTTTTTTTATGGCGATTCGGACCGTTGCTTTGTGATGCGAGAGCAATTTGTGGGACGAGATGGCCGCGAGTCACCAGCCTTTCTTCTCTTTATGAGGGGAAATGACGGCTGTGACTAAAAGTGGGACGGGAAAGTGAGACTTGGGACGTGGGGACTTGGGGACTTGGGGACGCGGGGACGTGGAGACATGGGGACGTGGGGACGCGGGGACACGGGGAAGTGGGGACGCGAGGACGTCGGAACTCGGAGACGCGCAGGGATTCGAGGACGTGATAGACAAATAACAGCTGACTTCTGCGCTGAATTCGTAAAATACAATTTTTGACGGTCAAGTGTAAAATTATGGTATAATCTAATAACATGGAGAGTTTATCAGACCAGTAACTGATGATTTCCAGCGTCCATGGTTCCTCCTTGCCTATTTTACCGTGAGAGCTCTGGATACAGAATAGTTTCAACGCAGGGGGTCTTAAACGTCTTGGGCAGCCATGGAGGACTTTCCTGGTAAGTAATTGAGTTTTCTTGTCAATCCTTGAACATCCGTGCCGTTTCCTCGCTAATTTAGATGGTTATGTTTACTTCAGGAAAGTACTCCATTGCTGCCCACGACGTTTAAGACCCCCTGCGTTAAAACTATTCTGTACCCAGAGCTCTCACGGTAAAATAGGCAAGGAGGAACCATGGACGCTGGCAATAATCAGCTACTGGTCTGACAAACTCTCCAGCATATTAGATTATTTTATACTTGACCGTCAAAAAGTGTATTTTACCAATTCAGCGCAAAAGTCAGGTGTGATTTGTTTATCACGTCCTCGAATCCCCGCGCGTCTCCGAGTTCCGACGTCCTCGCGCCCCACCTCCTCGAGTCCCCGCGTCCCCGCGTCCCCGCGTCCCCACGTCCCAAGTCCCCACGTCCCCGCGTCCCCACGTCCCGAGTCCCACGTCCCCGTCCTACTTTTAGTCACAGCCGGAAATGACAACTAACGACATCGCAAAAATCCGAAAGCTACAAACCCGTCTAAAACGGACACAAATTTGCCCTCCGATTGCACAGAAAAGACGAGGACAACCGTATGTAGAGGTAAGCGAACTTTAATTCTACATTTACAGGTTATTTTGTCATTTATAAGCTCAAAGTATGTTTTCCCATACAAAGTCTACAAATCGTATAGCGAGCTTGGGCTGCCTGTGGATGAAATAGCGCCGATGCAAGTTCAGGTTTGGGGCCGTTATGCACTAGTCATTTGTTTCCCCCACCCCTTGACCCCCGGGGATGGGTAGGGAAATTACATTTGAATGGTTGTAAAGTAGGTGTATTTCCACTGGGGACTAGAGCAGACAAACACACGTAATTCCCCCACCCCTCTGTTCCTAAAAGATTCTGAGTCATCAAGGAAATGTTAGGGAGATTACCACAATATACAGTACTTGTCATTTGTGTGTGCCCCATGAACTATATAAGGAACGAAACAAAAAAAAAGAACTGGATAGAAACAAGACAGGAATAAGCGACCAAAAAAAAAATTTTTGCCCATGTGAAAATACTCATCACCATTGCTCCTCGTTTCTTTTCAGTCCCAGTCCTCCTAGGTAAGAATTCCCCGATATTTCCCTCTGTATGTCCCCAGAGGGGTAGGGCTGAGGAACGAAAATCTTGTAATTTCCCTACCCCCTGGAGGCGTAATTATGGCGTAATCTCGCGTAATTGCCCTAGTAATTTCCCCATATGTCCCCACTATCCCCGGGGGTCGGGGGGTGGAGGAAACAAATGACTAGTGCATTACACCTGGCCGCTGTACCGATTAAAAAATTGGTGTTCAACATATCCTACAAAAAGATTGGCATAGTTAGGTCCTAGCTAACAATCGTAAGCACGGCGGCTGACTCGAATGAACGGCATTCGCCATTAACAAGCAGTTGCGTTCATGATGACACAGTACAAAACACAGTGAGTGATTCGATTGTGATCGAGATGAAGAAATGTCGGAGGTGGAGACTGAGGCCGAGTCATACCCGATGCGTGTAGGGTAGCAGCGTGTCGCGATTTCATCTATTGAAGACATTGAACTACCAGAACAAAACTTTGTTTCGGATGATGTCGAACTTAATCAACGGAAGCCCGTATTGCCCACAAAAAGATGATTATCTGTATCTCCCAGAAAAAGAGGAAGGTCTAACTCTAGCGATAGGCGAAACTTCGACAGGGAATCTTGAAGGACCTCTCGACATGATAGAACGTACCAGAAAAAATTTCAGACGATACAAAAGTTACCAACGAAGAAAAACCAGAGTTTGGTGTTGCCTCTTTCGACAGCGCCGAGGGACCTCTCGGTATAATGCAGTCAGAAAAATTTCGAACGGTACAAAAGTTACCGAGGAAGGAAAGACAACGATTGGTGTTGCCTCTTTCGACAGCGCGATACGAGGGGTTTGTATGGTGAAGATTTTGAGAGATTTTTATATTGCCTGGACACCTTTCCCCAGAAATGGACAGCTTTAAAGCATTCAAACAAAGTGGCCCGTTTGATTTTCATGTGTGGGGCGTTACAAGCACTAGATGATACTGATTAGAGTCAGTTCAAGTAGACGACGAACGGTATCCGGTCGTTTCGCCAACGAGTTGTTTCGCCAACGACCCGTTCGCCAACGTCTCAGGTCGTTTAGCCAACGTCCTAAGTCGCTTGGCCAACGTCCTACTAGTCAATTCGCCAACGTCTAAATAAAAGTTTACACTTGTGTGTGTTGTCATTTATTCCATTCCGACGGCAGTTCTCTACGAGTAAAAAAAAGTCTTCAGCGCGTGTGTGCAATGTTAACCAGTCTTTTCCTGTGTTGTCATTTATTTCATTCCCTCGCCTGGAATTATTTTCCCTGCGCGTGCGACGGCAGTTCTCTACGTGTAAAAAATTTCTTTAGCGCGTGTGTGCAATGTTAACCAGTCTTTTCCTGTGTTGTCATTTATTTCATTCCCTCGCCTGGAATTATTTTCCCTGCGCGTGCGACGGCAGTTCTCTACGTGTAAAAAATTTCTTTAGCGCGTGTGTGCAATATTAACCAGTCTTTCCCAGTCACAAGTCAAACAATTGACACTGATTAGCGTCGCATCTTAATTAGCGTCGCCTATGTGAGCTTATTCGAATATGGATGTTTCCGGTTAACCAATCAGATCTGTGAATTTTATCGCACTTACCTTTCTGATCCGATGCATAAGTATAAAAGGCCCAAAAAGATACAGGATCTTCATTCGAGCTTTAGAGCAACTGAATACAATTCCAGCTTTACATCATGAACATCTGCAACGTGTGTAACTTCGCCGTTCGCCCGCGCCAGGAAGGCCTTCAATGTGACGGCTGCTACCGTTGGCAACATCGTACCTGCGATACTGGAATATCCCGAGCCCAGTACCGCGCCGCTGTACGGTCTGGAGAGGGAATCGACTGGAGTTGCCAGGTGTGCATGGAGACACCATACTTCGAGAGTAGCGGAATGGAGGAAGATATGGACTCGTTGATGAATGACCCCTCAATGGTAAGTACATGCACTTATGTTTATGTAACTTTGGTGGGATGCTTTAAGAGAGAAAAATCTCTCCTTAGAAATATACCATTTATTTATGCCGTTATAGAAATACCGTCTCTCCTTACTGAAGCTTAGGTTTTCGGTCTTAGGTCTTAAAAGACTTCTATCACATGAACATTGACAGATTTGTCTTGTTTTATCTTTTAGCCGTCTGCAAGCCTTCCTGAACCTGAGAGTTTAGAAGAGAGCGGGACGCCACTATTCTCAGATGAAAACAATTTTGGTGAGTTCGGTTATGTGAAATGTGTTAACAATCAACCTAATAGTTTTAAGAGACATTGCCTAGCTTTGTTCTTTTACGCGGGTTTCATTTGCCGAAATGTATATACCGTATTTACTCGGCAGGTTAGTTTTGCAGGTTGCAGGTTGAAATTTACTGTGAATGTTACATGAATAGCTAACCTTAGGCCTAATTAGGCCTAAAAACGTTTCTTTAGGCCTCCTTAGGCCTAAAAACGTTTCTTTAGGCCTAATTAGGCCTAAGGTTAGCTATTCATGTAACAGTCACAGTAAATTTATTTCAACCTGCAAAACCTGCAACCTGCAAAACTAACCTGCCGGTATTTACTCGAATAAGCGCCATTCATTTTTCACGCCACAAGTGCGGTGCTTATTCGAGGGCGGCGCTTATTTAATTAAACATTGTACCAGACTAATTTACTTTTTCTATATTTTTATTTAACGGTACACTTTCTATCTGTTAAGTTTCCTAGGGACTGAAACTAAACTGATAGTAAATCTAGAGAGAAATTCACGCGGTGAAAAAAACTCGAGAGTTTCATGATAACGAGAGCGAAAATATCAGGAGTGAGAGCGAATTCCTTGGTCGTTGTTGACCAATTTACAACGCTTATTAACTTTCTTGTCCTGGAGTGTTTAGAGTAAATAAAGCATTGTTGTTGTTGAGCACTTACATATTTTCTCTCTTTAAACAGATGACACATCTTCGTACTCAACGAACGAAGAACCGTCGATTCTAGAACCAGTTCCCGACGGAGAACCACCAATGGTTACAGAGCCGGTAACTTTCCAGTTGGTCGAGCGAGGAACGAAACGTGGAAAGACCAGCCTCGTCGACTGCCATGGCTTCACCTACAACGTCCACTCCAGGCGTCCCTACGCAACTTACTGGCAGTGTACGATGCGTCCACAGGGAAATCCGTGCAAGGCCTCAGTGACGGTTGCGTCGTGGTTGGAAAGAATCACCGCATCTAGAATGGACATCCACAAGAAAGTTAAGGAAATGTCCCAGGAATTACAAGACAAGAAGACTGGGATCGATCTAGATTTTATGGGACGTTTTTTAAACCAACTCGTCGAGTCATTGCAATTGCCCTTGTTAGTTTAGTGACGTTATAGTTTTTAATTAAAAGGACAGACTCAGATTCATATCATAAAGGAACAGACTTTGATACATGCCTTACAAGATACTGAGTCTGGTTAGGGCAACAGCCAAGGTAACAATAGTGTGTGATGATAATTTGTTTACATTTGTTACTTAAAAGGCACTTGTGTAGAGTGTTTTTTTTAATGTGATTTCACGACAGTCATATTGGTCTTTCATTTTTTCATATGGCGTAGCCAGAACTTACTCATTTTTTGTTGTCATTTCATAATCGAGCGAAAAAAAATAACCGAGGTTACTGATCGCCTGAGTAAAAACACTCTATATAAGTGTTACATGATGCGTAAATATTACTTTAAAGGGGGGCACTGTCATTTTAAATTTGCTATTTTTTGGTCAAAGTTGGATAAAAATCTAGATTACTACTTTAGCTTACATGTACAACATTCGTGACAACCCTATGAGCAGATATGAAATGTATTTATGGCACGAACAGTTATTCTTGTTTAACTTCTGGTGACTTTCTGAATACATGGTCTCCAAACTTAAAAAAAAACTGGCCAATTTTTCAAGTTTCAATCCGGTTCCATCCTTGGCCGCCAATAGCAAAGACGTCTTTTAGTGTTCTGAAGTTTGACCAAAAAAGGGTGACACTGCCCCTTTATATTAATCGTTGTGGTGGTGCATATTTGTCATCAAACTCAATTGCGTGATTCTTTTTTCGGCTCTAGCAAGACTGTCTTCCAGTTGTTGGTTTTGGGCCTCTAGAGACGCGGCTTCTTGAATGGTGTTGTGTAATTGATTCATGAGACGTATGATTCCTTTGTTTCGTTCACTCCATTGTTTATGGTGTTCGTATAGATACGCAATTGTCTTGCGTAAAGCATCGCTCTCTGATTTTGGAGAGGCAACTTCAGCTGCATATTTTCAGACGGTGAAAGTCGTTGAATGAAAACGAACAGGACTAATATCAGTAGTACTCGTCTCACCAAATTTGTGACATTGCCGCGCTATTGCCATCAATTTTGTTTTGTTTTGAATAGTTCAAAATGGTAGATTTGAAACGTCTTCAAAGGTGCATGCACAGAAACCAATGGCACATTAGCATGCTGTGTCCTCTCATAAGGCCCTCTCAATTTCTTGAAAAAGAGGCGTGAGCTATATAATATATCTGCCTTGTAATTTAGGCCATTGTAAACAAGACACCCACTACTTTCCTATTTTGAGCTTGCCTGCAAACTACCAGAATTACTTTGCAAATTAAAGCTCAAAGACTGAGCCCACTTGTCATTAAATTTCACGATTCTTTGAGATTGGAACTGTTGACTGCAAGGCGGTAACACTGGGAAGATTTAGACTTTGGCAACCTCAAAATTAATTGGCAATCAGTATCAAATAATGCAGGAAGGGGCACTTTCATTATAATTATTCCAATACAGTAATTTCTTATAAAATAAGATAGATGTATTCTCTATCAAAGAAACATTGTACTTTATCTGTTCTGCTACAGGACACCTACAGGTCCAGCTGGGACATATAAAAGTTCACTTTTACTCAATTTACAAAAAGGCTAATTATTTTGTAGGTAACATAGAGAGAGGCAAGGCTCTAAAGGAACTCTTGCTTTCCCAAGAAACCTCTTCCAAAGACAATTTTATGTCATCATTAATGCTGCTGGGATGTGTCATATTGGGAATGCACTACGAGCATGCAGTTGGGGTTAAAAAGAAAGTCCCCATTGCAATGGCCTTTGGACACCCAAGCACTGCAAAGTCGATGGCACTGGAATGTGCTTTGTCAGTGTTGTGCCGAGGGGAAATGCCACTCGGAGGTAAAAAAAATCTGTACTTTAGCACGTGTTTTCAGCATATTTCAGCCACTAGTTGCCTGGTGATAGACAGTTATTACAAGCTCAGGAGGGGGGGGGGGGGGGGGGTTTAACAACAGTGACAGTTCTTTCTGCATTAATCCATTGGTTGAGACATGGACTCTATTGTAAATTCTAACGCAAAAATTTCTACCTAGTGATGGTAGTGCTTCTTAACCAGTTCTGTTTTTCGTAGATACCACCCACGCAAGACTTATTCAAGAGCTTTCGAGTCACTCTCTACCACTAATGTGGGATGATGTCTCTAATCTTAGTCAACTAGACACCATTGCCCTTATGTGCTATAACAAGGTATCGTTGAGTTATTTTACTTGTTCTTATATTATCACAACAAGTATTATTTTATCTGGCTTCACTCTTTCCTGCCTATATGAGCTATCACAATATGTACAATTTGCAATTATGGATGTAAAATAAAGATAAGTGTAATGTATTGCATGTTGTCCAAAATGACACAATACTTTGTTTCCCGTAGACTGGCAGGAAAACGATGAGAATCGAAGGCGGATAATATTGTTACTATCCCCATATTGACAGTAAATCCATCAGAAATTGCAAAAAAAATAAAATAAAATAAGCAAAGAGAAAGTCCACACAATCCTGTTTGTTAATATTGGTTTGACTTAAGAACGCTATCATTAAATGTACATGCATGCTATGAAAATCGCTTTCTCATTTTTAGCTTGAACATTCCTCTGTTTCTAACAGAATATCAAGGAGGTGGAAGTCAAGGATTCATTGATTGACAGACTGAAACTGAAAGAAAAACTTGACCAAAGGATGGCCAACTCTATAAAGAGTTGTGGGGTCATCTTTGGTCTTTTAGACATTTCAATGGGATGCTGGATGATCCATCTGCAACAGAAATCCAGAGTATATTACCTCATGACATGGATCTTCGATCTCAGGAGAATTATTTAATGCTTTTATATACAGTCTCTAAGGTACAGTTATTTTGTCTTTAACCCATTTCCTGTCACCTTATTTTAAAAGAAGAAAATGATTGCTGTACAACTGCAATGGAATTAAGCGATTTTCAGCAGTAAGAAAAAAAAACATGGTGCATCTGGAAATAAACGCACATTAATTGTTCATGTACATATAATATAGATCTGCTGGTTTTTCATATCAGAATGGTATGCAAACTGCTGTGAGGGAAGGGAAGATACTTCTTTTTAACGATAAACAATGCTTCTGCACTGTATTTTCAGCTTTTGGAAGTTCTTGATTTGAAGAATACCTACTTTCCTCAATTTGGGCCATGGCTCGAAGATGTTGTTTAGCCAGTATACAAAAATCTCTTTCAAGACGACAATTCCTCTAATATTGTGACTCCAGACGCATCTACACCCAAGGAGGAACAGTACACCATAATAGTGGAGCTATTGGAGAAAGTTGCAAAAGAACCAAAAGAGGTATTAAAAAATAATATGTAAACGAGTAAAAAACACTAACCTGTGATCTGGTGTATAAATCAAGCAAGGAAACGACAAGTGCACGGAAGAAGTAATGAGGAATTACATATTGAGTGCACATTATTACCTAATGTGAAATTTATCTTGCAACGTGCACATGCAAATAGCAAATGGCTCTCCAAGTTATTTGTTTATTATCATGTTTTGTTCCTTTCAGGCTTCTTCATTCTTCTTGCCAGATATGGTGCTGTGTGGTTGCCACTGTGGGGCCTGCATTTAATGTCCCTCAAGCATGCCAGTATGTAGGAAAACCTGGCGCTGGCACTCAGGCAAGAATAAGGAAGTGGGTGGGGGAGTCTGACAGGGGCTGCACTGGTCGCAACTTAAACTTTATGGTTGGTGGGAAAACCAAATGAATCACAGGTTGCCATGTCAAAAAGGAATTGTTTCCAAGCGGTCTCATTGGTAGTCTGTGGACCAGGTCCCCATGGGTGGTCCTTTTGATTGGTTTCACTGGACAGATATTGAGATCAATCGCCTTGTTATTCTAGGATGCTCAAAGGACACAGCATACACTATTGAAGTAGAAGGTAGTGATTGTGTACCTTTCAGCAAAAAAAGTGGCTATAAAAATAAAATTCTCAAATCTGGGTGCTTCTCGGCAGCCTTGATGTCAACATTGCTTGGACAGTTATACATGCTACTGCTATTGGACAGGATGCATCCACAAGTATCAACAAGTGTGCGCCAGTTGCACTTAAATGGTTTCTCCCAACTTTTTCCTAAGGTCTAAGTGAATAAAGTTGAGTGAATAAGTCGAGCAAATCAGGCTCGCAAATAGTTACACCAATCACGTTTTTCTTGACTTTTGTGATAGTTGTGAGAAATTGATATTGGCAGACATTCCAACCCTCCTGATTTGGTCGGGAGTCTCCCGATTTGATGTGTTGTCTCCCGCTCTCCCGACTCTCAGTTTATCATGAAATTCTGAAATCAAGGAAAAATTTCTCATCTTAAGTAATTTTTAGCGATATGAGTGTAAAACATAAGGTTTTACTATAATGTCCTAGCTAGGGCTAAAAGATAAAATGATGGAAATTTACATAATATAATTTTTAATTCGCATTTCATAAATATGGCTTGCATAATCTGTCAATTCCAGACAATTGATTTTAAGCTAATGTGCAATATGAACAAAGTATCTCTTTAAGTCTTTAAAGTACATACCATGGCAGCTGTTTCATCAAGTCAACAGTCTGGAGTGTATCTCACTCCATTTTTTCACAAAGCTTTGCGGTTTGTGTGTGTCATCATATCATAATGACAAGAAAAACAGGAGCATGAAGATAGAAAACCATAGGGTGCCCAGAAAAACAAAAGGATGGATGAGAAAATGGCAGAGTGGAAAGCCCTTTTCGTTTAGGCCTAAGTAGAACACTGATTAGCTCTAACTTGAAATTCTAGCTGGCATTGTTTTGGAATGTTTCAAGCAAGAAGCTTGAGCTAGTGTACAGAGCTGATGACGGTTTTTATTTGCACTGGATAGGTTCTGAGATTGAGCATCGAAGTATTCCTGAATGCTCAAATGTGCAGCAGCAAGTATTGAATTAGAAGGTGATTTATACTTTTTTTTAGTATTACTGATATTATCATTATCATTAGTCTGATTGTTATATTATTAGTATTTAATACTGTTATAATAATTGTGATGTTATTTTTATTCTTGTCTTTCATACACACCCATGCCTGGTGATTATCAGTAACCATTATTTATACCGGTAGATCTCGAAAAAAAGAATATGTCTACCTTTAACGTAAAATGTGAAGAAGCCACACTTGAAGGGGGCAATCCTGTGGTGTATGCCTGTGTATGACTGTGTATGCCTTATGTAGGCCTGTGTATGATTGTGTAGAGTTTTGCATGGCTGTGTAGGCCTTAGTAAGTAGTGTTGTGTGTATATTTAGGCCGGTGTAGGCCTGAGTAGTGTTGTGTGTATATTTAGGCCGGTGTAGGCCTGAGTAGTGTCGTGTATGGCTATGTAGTCGTGTGTAGGCCTGTGTAGGGTTATGTATGGCTATGCAGGCTTGTGTGTGGCTATGTAGGGTTGTGTATGGTTGTGTATGGTTGTGTAGATAAACGTATGGCTATGTAGTATACAAAAATTTGGTTTTATCAACAGAGTTGATAAATGTAAATTGGCCACCGTACAGAGATTCTAAAAGCTGACGTTTCGAGCGTTAGCCCTTCGTCAGAGCGAATCGAGGAATTTTGGGTTACGTGTAGTAGAGTAGGAGCTACGCTATTGGTCGTAACATGGCAACGTGAAAAATAGGAATATATTAGTTAAATGAAAAGCGTTCGTTATATAATACAGTGAGGATTAAGGGTCCCGATTTCGAAGATGAATTTTTGTGCCAGATTCTTGCGGCTTTCCGTCGTACCTAGATGTAGGGAAAGGCCGCAGATAGCCATGTGTTTTTTGGAGGGGTTAGGCAGATTAAAATGGCGAGCGACTGGCTTAGATGCATCCTTGTCATTCTTCTCAACATCGCGAAGGTGTTCGCGGAATCGGTCACCTAGTCGTCTACCTGTCTCACCAATGTATAATTTATTGCATAACGTACAGGTTATGCAATA
>NC_090892.1:46777734-46825234 GCF_036669925.1 Montipora capricornis | reverse complement strand
AAAAAAAGGTCACGTGACAAATTGCTGCAAAAAGGCCTACTGAATAGCACTAACTCAACATTTTGAAACTGCAATTTAGACAGCTCAAGGAGTCATTTGACAAGTTGGATTTTATCCTAACACGAGCTGAGAATCTCTATTTACAATCTGATCTTAAAATAAATGGTAAATTTGCTGCAGGGCCTTGATAAACTTAAAAACTGATACAGGAACATTTATTCCCCCAAAGAGATCACCTTTCATGGCTTCAAAAAGAATCATTTGTCTCAACAATATTATCGTTCCTTCTGTAGGTACTGTAGCAGAGATTATGTCAAACAAAACAACTCCAAATAACAGTCTAATCCCAAGCGGACAAAAAGACAATGCTCTCCGGTACCTGCAGAAAGATCTCAGGATTCTAAGAGAATGCTGCTTGGTTTGAGCTAGCCCTTAGTGTGCATTGTCTGACACAAATACCCATTTAACTTCTGCCTAAGTATATGCTAACATTCAACTACAACTCACAACAAAGGGACCATTCGTAGCAGCTGGGCACAGGGCCCGCTATAAAAATGCTCTCAAAAATATCTTCAAACTACCTTATGTAATTTCAGTGAAAGGACTGCTGTCATATAAGTAAATTATTGTTGTCCAATTTACATTATTTTGAATTCTTTGAATGTAAGAATGCGATTAAAAAAAATGTCCAACCTGAACATAAGATGTTATCAACCCCTGAACGTAAGACTATACCAATCCATGTGCCCAGCTGCTATGAATGATCTCAACAAAGATTGAATCAATTCTGAATTGCAAGGCACATGCAATGGAAAAGATATGCCAGCCAGGAGTTGAGAAGGCTCCAGTATTAAATTTTTGTGCAAAGTAGTAAAGGGAATATGAAATTTGTTTGCAGTGCACCACTGAAAACCCTTCATAAAGCAATACTATAGTCGATATATGAAAATCAAGTTTGTCAAAATGATTGCAAGTAGAATGTAACAAAATAAATATTACTAGGGCCTAATGTTTCCCTTTCTACTGGATAATTGAAGCTGATAGAGTTCTAGAACTATGAAATCAGGTAGTAGTAATTGTGCCTGTTGCTATGACAATACACAAGTTAACCTGTTGTTGAAAGTTCCATTGTCCCTGAACCATGTTTTTACGGTGCTCAGTGCACAACTTCAAAAATGCAAGTTTAGGAAATGTAAAAAAGCTGAATGTTGAATTTGAAATACAAATACCAATCTATTATTTCAATGGATTTTCAAATGAAAATAAAATGGCAAAGAATCATCTGACATGTGCAAGTTTTGGTAGCAATGTTGCATCATGGGATGCATACCATGGTCAGTCACAGATGAACAAATACTTTTCACAAATATTATATTTGCTTGAATTGCATTATGTTTAACTTCTAAAAATATGTTTCTCATCAACATGATGTTCATCAACAAAGTGGTATTATTACATTTAGAGGTAAAATAAAAAAATGTATTATCAAGTTAACAATAAGAAGATCACGAGGTTTGTTATCAATGTTTACATCTCAGAGTATGTCAGGTGCATCTCTTGGGAAAAGCATAGACATTATAATTATGTGACCCATACAACGTGGCAAACTTTTTGCTTACTTGTGAAGATTTTTCTAAAAGAATATTATATGCCATTGACTTTTCAAAGTAGGGCTACAATGATAAAGGCTTCTGTAGAGCAGGTTGTTGCAAATTATTATTATTTACACTTCGACTGGCAGCGTTTCTGGATCCTCAAAGGCCATGTTGCCCACTCTCTGACACCATACCGTAAATTTATCTGATGTAGAGGATAAAAAACAAAACATTAAAAGGAAACACTTAAAAACTTGGCCACAGAAACTTATGGCAAATTCTAGACAACTTTCAGATAATTTGACAATAATCATTTTTGAGATACAACAATCAATGGCAGCACATGGATCAACAGAAAACTTGGACAATGTTACGATAAAATTCAGTACGAAATCCTAAAAAACTGTCTTGACTGCTGTTTTACCACAGGTGAACCAGGCTCTGCAAGTGGGAGTTTAAATAGTAATAATTATTGTGAGGGAGCGATTTCTGCAGAACAGTATTACATTATGTAGTACTTGGAAGGGTACTTATGTCAGATATGTCAAATAACGCCGAAATCGTGTTGCACACATTAGAAATAATTACTAGAAGACATGTGCTAAGTTTGGAGGCCATTTTATTGTCATTTATTCCGAGACTACGGTGCAGAAATTACTCCCTTGCAAAGACTGTATCACCTGTGGTTTTATGGGTGGAACTTGGACAAACATTGTCACATCTCTTCTAAAACGCTGTGTATGTGAAGACGTCCTTATCAGAGTGCTTAATGTTATGAAGATTTTTATCTTTCCACATAAAGATAAAACTCTTCAAAACTTGCAAAACTGTTGCTAATGACACTGGCTTCTTGTCTCTACTTACATTTTTGGTTTAATGTTTCAGTTTAACAGCTGTTATTAATAAAATTATTACATGATAAAATATCCTTTCCTTAAATGGCACCCAATAATTTGTTATTCTTTGGTTTGGTGCTAATAAAACAAAATATGGACAAAATTCTAAGGAACATTAACCCTATTCACACCTCAAACGCCCTAGGATACCCCCCTTAGAAAGAGTAAAATTGTCTGGTGTTAGAAAGAGTAAAATCTTTAGACCGTATTCCAAAATGGCCGTCATTTAAATATTCTTTTGTTTTTATTCAAATTAGCCCTTGAAGTCTCGTTCTTGAGCTGAAAATTCAAAAGAATATTTTGCCTTGAACGAGGCATCAAGGTCTAAATTTTCAATAAAAACAAAAAAATATCTAACTGGCGGTCATTTTGGAATAAGGTGTATTGAGTGTCACTCTCAGGGGTCAATGGGTTATTACCCGTAAATTATTTTGGTCCCATTTATCATTGCCCATGATAAATATACATGCAACATCGTTAGAACTCAGTACACTGCACAGCATTGCATGAAAGTTGAGCTTGAGAAGCCAACTTACCGGTAGCGTTCAGGATAAATTTCGGTGCATGGTTGCTGACAACAAATAGCCAGTAAAAAGGTAGGCCTGCCAAGACTATTGCTAGAGCAATCATAGATCCTTTGGGATCAGTTGTAATTGGAGCGACAACCAGGTAAATAGAAGCCAACACCATGACAATTGGAACAACAATAAAGATCTGCAAGGCAGCAACAGAAAATTATTTCATGGCATCTGAAACTGCGAGTCAACTTTAAAGATCACGAAAGCAACCTGAAGGTACACGTAGGTCCTCGCTTATGCATTTAGCTGGAAATAAATACACAAACAGCTTATCACTTTTTCACAGCAGATCTTTCAGGAGACTATGCAGAGGCTGTCGTTGTCCTTGGAAATAATTTTATAACATATCGAAATATCTTCATGAAGATAGACCCAAACATCAGGTTTTTGGTTGACAAGTTTTGAAACGAAGAAGAATGTTATTACAAAGTAGACAAAAGTGAACCTTGTGTTTTTTTCGTTATCAGCACATTACTAACAAATGTTATAAAAGTAAAGAAATATCCAGTAATAAATGCTGGGAGCGAGGATCCCTTTATCATACCTTGTAAGGCCTTGCCACATTTGCCTGGGTTCGTCTCAGCCACAATAGGGCGGCGAATGTTGCACCATAAAACAACCACGCTGCAAAACTGAAGAAATCCACCAAAGTGGTAAAGCTGCTTGCTTCAGGAATCAACATGAGCACAGAGACTATAGTCTGTGAGTACGAAAGATAAATCTTGGTTAGAATTAATGAAGGTTTGTGCTGAAAGGAAAAGTTCAAGATTTTTTTTTAAACTTATGTTTAACTTAATATCGTACAAAGTGCTACCACTTGCCGTGAAGAAAAGTGATGGAAGAGGTGTAAACCTTTTGACATTAATCATTGCAAGAAGACGAGGCATGAGGCCATCTCTGGCAGCAACATACACCAACCTGGGCAGCACATAAAATGTAATAAAATTATTAATCTACAAAATTGAAATAAATAATTTTTAAGTGCCCCAACATGACAAACCTTTACCGGTAAGTCTCTTTAGAAGGAGCAGGGGCACCTTTGGATATAAAAAAAGGGACACAGTTTGCCAACTTTATAGTTTAAGATAGTCATCAAAAAATGAATGTTGAAAAAATTCAAGCTCTGTATTATTTCCTCAACCCCAGCCCCTGAGCAAAAGAAAATGCTAGTTTATGAAGTGAACAACACTTGCAACATACAGTCATGGTAATGAATCTGATCCATCAACACACCGACTGTTGGTCGACATTAATTAACATAAATTATGTTGAGTTAAGATTAAGAAACGGTCCAGATAAGAACGATAGCAACAACGGCCACGAACATGTTGGAATTCAATTGGTATGCAAAAAGGTGATAACTTTTCTATTGTCTGTACTTACTTCTGATTGGCTTAAACAGCAAAAGGTTAACAAAACTTCATAAACAGTTTTATATTCATCCTTACTTTCCAACCATCTTCCATCTTTCATCTGGTCTCAGTTAAAAAAAAATTCCACAGAAATCGTATGTGGGGAACATTTACGTAAAATTGTAAACGTTACTTGGCTTTTGTTTTCAACTCTTGTGATTGGTCAAAATCTTTTAACACAAAAAAACACCCTTTCAAAGTGGGCTGTAAATGAATTTTATGGCGTTAACTGCCTTCCTGTAGCTTTATGCATTCTCTGTGTAAAAATGATAAGATTCCTATGTGGGGAAAGCCCAGTTGCCGCATAACAAAGGAAATTGCTATCCACCTTACACGGATCATTACTTAATCCTTTCAGTTTCAGTGCCAAGGGTGGCGTTACTAAACACAGGAACGGAACATGCCGGAATGAGGCGGAATGAACAAAAATGGTACCAGGATATACCAAAACGAGCCCGAATGACATCGGAGTGAGGCGGAATGACACACAAATATGCCAGAACAAGGCGGAATGACTCTGGAATAAAACCGAATGACACTGGAATGAGGCAGAATGACAACAGTATAAGGTAGAATAAACCAGAAGGACATCAGAATCAAGCTGATTAGCGTGGACCGGAATGACAAGGAACAAAAAGTAATTTTATCATCCTAGACTGTGAATGAATAAATGTTGCAGAATAGAGAGATGGACAAAAAAAAAATACATTAAGGGGAAGTAACAAGGCTTGGAACGAGTCACGGTATGTTCTCACAATTCTTCATGTAAATATATTATCAACGATTGATCTTTTTTCTGTGCTTCTGACTTCTTTCTTCAAACAAGGAAACACTGCGTTCAGGTTCGATGGCATTATTGCCAACAATAGGGAAGAGAAAAAGAGTCTTCTGGCCGTTTGCGTGAATCAATTTCTGTATATCTCCATCATGTGTGGGTCGTGGGAAGCAGGCAAGCATCAATGGTAATTAGTTTGTGGTTCGCTGAACTTGATTTTGATTGGCCAATACACAATTGACCTGTCAGAATGAAATAAAAATGTTCACGGGTTTTCTGACTTGCACAGTGAAAGCCGCCTCTGAGATCCATAGACAGAAACAATTAGAATAACAATGTTTTTCTTGCTACTGTACTTGTTCACAAAAAAAATGTTACTTCCCCAAGAAATAATTGTTCATTTAGCGACGGATATACCTATCAAATTTTTCTCGTGATTGACGCGTTCCAAATGTTAGAAAAGGCAAAAACACATGCAATTCCCTTAGGGAATCACGTGACATAACAAAAACTGACTAAAACAACTGAAAATCGATCGGCGCTCACTAAAATACCAAATTCTGGCATTTTCAGGTTCATTCCGGTATATTCTGCTTTATTTGTTTAGTAACGCCCAAGTAAAATCTATAAGTGTCATTCTTGGGAGTGAAAGAGATAGACAACTTAGTAAAGGTAGTACTTTAGTTAATTAAACCCTGAACTGGCCAAAACCGGCTACTGCCTTACTCTGTCTAACGACAGACTATTTTACTGGGCAATGGGGAAGTCCCCCAGGAGTCAATGGGTTAAATAAATAATTGTATAACCTTTATAACAACCTATGGGATGACTATAGTAAAAGACATTATTACATAACCAAGCAACTTATATTTAAAGTAGGTGTAATCAAATCGATTGATCAATCCTTTTTTTTTCCCCATGAGAGAGGGTACGGAAAAAAAAAAGCCTCTTGGAGCAGAGTAGCTAGAGAACCAGCAAGTGCAACCTGCATATGGTGACAAATCGGGGAACTGATCTCAAACTGGAATTGTGTATTAAGTAGATAACTAAAGTATTCAACTAAAGGAAACCCACTCTAAAATAGAAGTTGTTTTTCATTAAGTAAGCTCCCAAATTTGATAGTTTTCCCAAACATCGATAAATAACTACTTTCATTGACAAGTAACAGAGTGTATGTATTGTCTTCTCAACCGTGAACTCGACCCACAGAAAAAAAAAACCCATTAACGTTTGCTACAATTTTTGTGTTAAGACAACAAAAACTTGTGTAAGGATGTAATTATTTCATTTTGTTGAAAATTACACTGTTCTGTACAAACGAATACCGGAGTCTTCATAACGAATTTATTTTCAAAGCTATATGTACGTTTACTTGATAAAATTAATGTCTCTTTCATTTTACTGGTGCTAAAAATATACTTCACAATTTGTGTTACAAATTAAACGCTGAAGACTGGTGTGCAGTTACAAAAATATAACAGTGACAATTTACGTGAAGTTGTTCAAATATATTAAATAAGTCAAAACTGTCTACTCTTTGTACAAGCTTGCAACTAAGCTTGCAACTAAGGAATCACTTTGTTTAACATTTGAAAGAAAAACGAAAATCAAAGAAAATAAAATACCTGCACAGTTAGTTTGAGGTAGATAAGTGACATAAACATATGACACCGACTGATCGATTGCCCAACATAAAATTATTTGTTTCCCATGGACAAACATTACGTTTGTTACATTTTCTTTTTCTTTAAATGTTTTGCAAACTATTAGAAGTATCCTTCGTTATCATTCAATTCCACCTCTCACTTGAGCTTGTTCAAGTATTAAAATTTGAATCCAGACCTTCTCATTGGCATACAAAAATTTAAACACGAGTATATTTTCTGTTGTGTCCAATCGATTTGATAACAATTTTTTGCCTTTCACCTCGCATTCCACGTGTAGTACATTCAATACCTTGCCAAAATGTTTTGCCTATGGTCGCCTGGCCACAAAATCAAATGCGTTGTGATTCCGTTCCTTGCAACGATGACAAGGCCCACACTGGCACCCCTCCCCAAACACACATTTAAAAAATCTCCCAGATTTTGGGAGACAGGTGACCAGCCCCAACCAGGGTCTCTTCTCAACGACAATGGAGACTCTAGGAACAAGGGTGTATTCCAGAAAGCATCACTACCTGCCACTGGTGAAGAGAAGTCCATTCACTGCTCCAAACGTTGAACAAGCCACAAAGACAGGGATAATCCAATGGACTGGTCCAAGGTAAAGTTTGCCAACGCTCTATGAATAAATGTATGAATAATTAATGAACTTAAAAATAGCATCATTACTAACAATGAATATAACCATTGTAGTTCACACAGCTCTCACTTTGGAAACAGTTTTGACAACGAAAATACTAACTTTCAACTTTCAACCCTAACTAGAAGGTTTTTTGCAGTTAAGGCAGAAACAAGAAACTGGGCAAGAAGTTTCACTTGGAACTTCCTATGCACCTGTTTTCAACAGGAAATGAAAAGAATCCCTTCTGTTACGTTGCACTTCTTTTGTGTTGGTGTTAATTCAAGCATTTATGGTTAATGTACAGTTGTACTTCAATGCTCTACTCACCACGGCTACTGCCTCAGAACTCAAAATCCCCGCTTTCCCAAGGACTGTGATATAAGCCACATTCACCACTAGGTAACACACAGTTGTTAGAGAAAGACCAATGGTTATAGCTCTTGGCATATCCCTGAAATATAAGGGAGGAATATCAGGCCAGTTCACAGCTAGATTTGCATGCACATATAATCAACTTAGCTTACGGACTAAAGTGTCTAATTTTATGGTTTAATTGGGTTTAGGTTTTTGCATGCATGATGTGTTCACGAGTACGTAAGTTGTTTTAGTAAAGTTTCTAGCTGAATTATTTCAAGCTGCATGATCTTCATATTGAAAAATCATACTTTTTTTGCATTTTGGTTAGCGAGAGGTTTCAGGAGATGTACTTATGGTTTACTTATGATTTACTTTATGGTGTACTTATGATGTACTTATGGTTTCAGGAGATGTACAGTACAACCTCTATTGTTTCTGTATGATTCAACACATATGTCTGTCACTGAGCCCTTATGCATTCATCACTTACCTTTCAGGGTGCTTCATTTCCTCTGTGCAGTAATTGAGGTTGTTCCTATAAGAAAGGGTAGGTAAGGTAAAGTCTGCATACAAGCCAAGTGGCCCATCAGGCCGGAGCTTATCCCTGTTTCCAGGGCATGAAGCGAGTACTAGGAGTATTTCTACTCCCCCCTGGATGGAGAGAGGCACCGTGGGGGTAAAGTGTCTTGCCCAAGAACACAACACAATGTTCCCAGCCAGGACCTGAACCCAGACCATTCGCTCTGGAGTCAAGCATACTAATCATGAGGCCACCGTGCCTCATATAAGAAAGGATACTCCTAGTTCAGCACAAAAGCTGCCCAGAATCTGTAGATTAAAAGCACACTATGCATTATTAGCCAAAGCACCAAGACTGATTGTTACCTTTTAAATGCTTCTGTTTGAAAAGAAATTTGATGTTTGTACTGCATGACAGGACGTTTGTTTGTCAAATTATATACATTGCATCATTAGCACTCACCAGCCATCATAGGCCCACAGACCCAGGTAAAATGCCATCCCAATCTTTCCAATGTCTGTAGTAGACCCTTTAAAACTGTCCTTGAAGTTCCCTGTCTTTCCTGTGGGGAAAAAAAACCAACAACAAAACAGTGTGAGATATAAATTTTCATTTTTGTTTTTGTCCAGAACTCCACTGCTTCACAATATTTACTAGCCCCAATGGCTAATGGAAGCTCAAAATCCACTAGCCAAAACTGAAATTTCACTAGCCTGTGGCTAGTTGGCTACTGTTAGTGTCAAGCCCTGTTTCTTGACACCAGTGCTGTTGTTAATGTTTAAGAGAAATAGATGGACTACACACTATGAAAATTAAAGCTACAAGCTTGTGAAAGGGATAATTTGTGATGCCTTAAGCCTGGTTTTCACTAGGGATGCAAGCACAAGTACAAGAAGCTTAAAATGCTAGTGAAAACCAACCACAGCAACCGCCATTTTGTTCAAATGCTCAGATGCAGGGAATCTAGAATTAGTGCTTTAATTGGCCAGATGCAACAAATTTCCTTACGCATATGCTGTGTTTTGTTTTCACATGACGCAACTGAACGCAAGCATAAGCTCTAGCACAAGGGGGAAAAAAAATTTGTTCCTTGTTCTTGCGTCACTAGTTAAAACCAGGCTTGATAACATTGGCATGCATCTCTAGACATCTCTATTAAAATTCAGTCCAAAACAAAAGGCATCATCTCAAGGCTCTGGGGAATAAATGTAAGGAATTGTATGAGTTTATTCCCCAGTGCCTTGAGATGATGCCTTTTGTTTTGTACTTAATTTTAATATATGAGCAAATGAGATCACAACTGTGTTGAACCTGTAGTTATAACTCAGGCCATTTGGCCTGGTCCTGCAACCACCATTTAAGCACTTAGGAAATATAGCTTTACTACATTTTGCAGGGCTTCACAATACTCAACTGCAACCCTAATAAATTGTCTGCATTTTATCAGATTTCCTAAACAAAAGCATTGATACTCCTTATCTCTTTGAGTACCTTTTCCAAGTTCCACAAAGCCAATGATCGTAATCATCAAAATGCACAAAAGCTTTGCATATGTGAAGATATCTTGAATTCTCGTGGCCCACTTGACACTCCAGCAGTTGATAGCAGTAAGTATCACTGAAAAACAAAATAATAAAAGAGGATCATAGCCTCACTTGATTTCATATCTGGAGTTCATATATGATCCAATTCATATAACATTTCATCGTTGATTAATTCCTCACGGGAACATTGGAACCCACAAATGACCAGCTCCCAACGTCAGTGGCTTCATAGCTCAGTTGGTTAGAGCGTCGCACCAGTAGCGTGAGGTCACAGGTTCAAACCTCATTGAAGTCCTGAATTTTTCAGGCTTCTTTATGCAATTGCAAAAATTGCGTTCATAACTGCGAGGATCATAGCTTCACTTGATAAATACCAGCTGTCAGATATCATCTGAAGTGTTTCGATTACAAGACTGCTGATTCTTCCACAGTTCATCAGCAAAACAAAACTCCTTATATCTGCAACATTGTGGCAACAGTTCACAGATGGCACACACCAATTCCGTGGGTGGGGGGGGGGGGGGGGTGATTACACTGTAGGTCTGTGTTAGGGTTAATAGTTATTACTATCCCTTCTATGTCAGTTCAGCTTCATATTTTTCAGTCAATTTCTCTTGATTGTGAGCCAAACACAATTACTAACTTAACAGGTGTGCATCTTGAGTGATAATTATAGAAGGAACAGCTAGCAGTCTCTTGTAACAGTTGCATCCTGAAAACAACTTTTTCCATGAAAACTACACAATATACAGTAAGTTAGAAATATTTATTATAAGTTTATCTGCTTTTCTTAAGCATTTTTCATTTGATTGATTCCTGGTAAAAATTGTGCAGTGTGTTTTTAATAAGGGAACCGCATTAGACTGGGAAGAAAATGTTAATGGGGGAAGCCTTAAAATATTGGCTGATTATAAAAATTATTTACATCATCTTGTCACAATTGACACCATTTGGTATAAGTCATTTTATAACTTTAGCATTGTTCTTTTTTGGGTGCAATTTAGCAAAATGTCACAGGAAAAAAATTACATTAAAAGTCTCTTGTGAAGGCCATATACTGAAGTAGATATTTGCCCATGGGGAGTTCTCCCTGCAGCTAAACTTGAAGTGTGAAGAAAGACTGGTTAATGTAATTAACCCTTTGACTTAGCATTTTACTCTGTCTAACGCCAGACGATTTTACTGGTCAATGGGGAACCCCTGGGAGTCAATGGGTTAAACCCATTAACAGCAAAAGCAGCCCAGGTCTCATAAGCAATGTCATCCTACTTTGAATACATAAACCATCTGAATAATGTGAACAATAGATTTGTCTTGTTGCCTGTGTGCCATTAAACGCAACCCAAATTCTCATGTTAAATAACATTTCATCTGTTCAAACTCAGTGACAGTTCTTGATGAGAAAATTGACCAGCTATTTCCAATAAGGGTGTCAATGTCGGCAGCTTAAGGTAGCACAAAAAAGGGAATATTGACCCCAAGATTAAAAATAGTGGGTTTCACTTCCTTAAACCAATTAAACCAATATTTTTTAGCCAATTGTTTGAAATTTAATGTAAGACAGAATTGGCTTTATAATCTATAGCTATTAGAAAGGAAAAATGTCGGTTTTGGCAAAACATTTACACTCGCTTTCTACCTTGTTATCTTCTAAAAATGCAAATGACTTGCAGATTGAAAATTAGGATGCCTAATGGAAGTAAATGAATTTGTGGGTTTTTTTTTTACCACTAAAAAATTCAATGAATTTCCTACGGAAATAAACGGTTATTTCCGTATCGATATCATCCTGTTTTTCTCAAAGTCGTTTTTCTTGGACATATTTTTGGTAGCTTATTTCCATAACTACAGCACGTGTACTAGGGAATGTCGTCGCCTGACGCAATCGCTAAGAACGCGTGCCGCTCGCTTTGTAGTAATTATGGAGGCAAACACATACGAGATACCATTCGATAGAAAATTGATCGTTGTTTCTTGGGAGTTACCGAAATAAAACGTTAATAAGTATTTTCAAGAGCGATGAAATTGAAATGATCTATCTTTATTTCGACGACTGGTTTAAAATTGAAAACATAATAAAACAGAAAGCACGTGCTCCCACATGAAAAGATAAAAGATGAACAACCAGTTCGCACCCATTTTTTTTTTCGCATAAAAAAATCATTTGTTGTAATCACCATTGAGTTTACAAATAACTCCCGCCAAAAGAAAGGATTGGTTTTATCCACGTTTTTACCCGTTCTCACCCCATGTTTATTGTACAAATTATTTTAAACTTGCTTTTTTTCGCTTGGTACATCAAGAGGTATATTAAACAAAAGACTTGAACTGATTATTTGGCTTCTTTAGAGATGGGAAGAGAAAGAGTTGAAACTTACCGAGGCACGAGCAAGCCAAGAGCTTCACCAAGTACGTCGGGGCTTCACAATCTGGGTAAAATGGCTTAGAAACATATTCGGCGAAGGTCAACGCTATGATCGCACCTGAAGCCGGCCGGATGATCAAGACTGATGTCCAAGTAAAAAGAAAGGCAGGAATTCGACCAAATGCTTCCATAAGATAGGCATATTCACCGCCTGATTTCTTGATAAAAGTTCCCAACTCAGCATAACAGAGACTACCGAACAAACCGATCAACCCGCATCCTAGCCAGATAAGCAGCGAAGCGCCGATCGAATTGGTTTCCTCGAGGATGCTAGTAGGCGAAACGAAGATACCCGAGCCGATTACTGTGCCGACAATAAGGCCGATCCCATTGATAAGGGTGACGTTCTTCTTAAGTTGTATTCTTTCGGAGTTTTCTCCTTTCTCTTCGTCCGCCAAGAAAGGCTCTTCTGCCTTGTCCATCGAATTCGACTGGTTTAAACTTTCGCTAGACGTAGACTCATTTGCTAACTTCTCCCCAATGTCATCATTAAGAACAGGAACTGGAGGCATGGTTGATGAAGAGGCCGGACTGCTCCGTAGTGAAGTTCTTCTTTACCCGTCGAGAGCGCGAATTCAAAACAAGTCAATGAATGAAATTTCCGCGCTTTTCGCGGTGTCGCACATGAAAAAACAGTGATTGTGATTGGTCAAGACACCCGCCAAAAGAACATAAACCAATTAAATTTGACTTTATTTTGGCGCGAGAATATAATTTGAAAATTGCATCACTTGGATGCACATGAGAAGCGCACGTGTACCAAATATAGTTCAAGTTCCAGCTGCAAACAAAAGGCAAGAAGACTTGAATTTTTAATATGGTTCGCCCACAAATAGGAACCACGTTTACCCCTATTTGACCGATTTATACTAATTAAGTTGGTTGCAAGTTACTATGGGCGAAGAAAATCAGTAAATGTATGAATCGAGACAAGAAATTTGGCAAAGAGTATTTCCGTCTTAAAGTAAATAGTCAAAAAGAAGATGATTGGCAGCTTGACTTAGTAGTGCATAACGATCACCTGCTTTCCCTGGAAAATAGACATTTTATATTGTAAACCAAAAACAATTTTATCACATCCAATTGGCCTCCTTGAGATGACGATTGCTCTTGCTAAAAGCATTCCAAAAAGGAACACATTCTCGAAAGTGGAAATTAACATTGGTGCCACCAGCGCGATTTTGATTGGCTATAAGCAAGCAGCTAATGGGCCATTTCCGAGTTGCTGTTTGTCTCGGTTTCGAAGCGAGTCTTGGTGCTCAACTATTGAAACGGAAATGAGTTTGATTTGCATAAGAATAATACGCAACTCATTTGCATCTGAATGGTTGTGCACCAGGACTCGCTTTGAAACTGAGGCATGCAGCAACTGGGAAATGGGCTATTCTTGCTTGCTCTGTTTCTCTTACGTCATACCTACAGACAATAGATTTTTTCTATGAAGAATTGACGTCATAACTACAGACAATAGTCTTATGCATGCAGAAGTGACGTCACCTAACACACTAAACAACAGAGAAGAGGAAAGAAGACTCTGCCAACCGCAGAAACATTCTTTAATTTGCCGCTCATCCAAAGAAATGGACGAGTCAGTCCTCTTGTCTCTACAAGTGCAGCTCAGGAATATGCATAATTTGTTGTTGTTGTTACAGTGTCATCCGCCTCAGCCTTCGGCAGATAACACAAACTTTGGCTTTGATAATTATCGCTATCATGCTCAACCTCATCCAATAATCGTTAATTAAAGTGTGATTGACAAAGGGACACTTTTCAAATTTTGTAGATGAACCCACTTTCGTCTAGAAAGATCGCTGCTTTTCCACACTATAAACCAGGCCATGATTTTACGGAGACATTATTTTAATTTTAAACCACGAATCACGAAATCATCTCATTTCCTAGAAAGAAGTGAGACGTCGCCGAAATTACAAGTACAGGTTGTTAAATTGCGGTTTTTTAACATTACCATGGAGCTATAATACACACGATTTGAACAGTAACTATGATTTGAAGTTGAACCATAAAGAAAACAATTAGCCAATATCAAAGGTACCATAATAGTCCCTCCAGAATTTTGCATAAGCATTGTTTCCAGTTTCTCTTGGGACCATTATCCAAATTTCGCATAAGCATTGTTTTTATTTTCTCTCGGGACTTGTAATGGTCCCAAGAGAAACTGGAAACAATGCTTATGCAAAAATTTTAGAGGGACAAAGAAAGAGTATTATGGTATTTGTGATATTGGCTAATGGTCACCGGTCAGTGTCAGTAGTAATAATAAAACTTTTAAGACATAAAAATGAAAACGAAGAAAAGAATGACAGCGACAATATTGAATAGAATAAATTGTAAAACACTTCCGAGCATTTACATTTCATTATCAATATTGTTTGTGGGCGGAAATGCCAGACTGATAATAGACATAACACCCCTTGGGGCGCCTTTAATCATGTTCCTTAGTAATTTGAATTTCCAAAAAAGTCACTTCGTTGGCAAAAGACCTGTTGTTGTGGACTAGACATTTTTTACCTTTGACTGGCGACATAGTGGTTGCCAAGATCAAAATTTCATTTTTCCTTCTTTGTTGTCTTTAGGGTAATCAAAGCGTCAGTCACATGTTCAGGAAACATGAGCTGAAATGCCTAAAATTACTTGTACACTGTCATTCTAATTCACCGCAAAATAGGCCTTATCACGGTTTTCGACGCCTATAAATCGCTGAGCTATTTTTTTTTTATTTTCCATACATTTGTCTTTAATTTTTTCCCGCGAACCGCGTCTAGACGTTTGTCTACCCAGCCAAATTTAGAGACAAATGTGTGGAAAATCCAAAAAATTAACTGAGCGTCTTCTAGCCAAGCTACATCCTTCAAACGTGGTGAATATAATCTTCTACCTAGTATTCTAACGTTGCGATTCAGAAATTGTGAAAATTCAATTTTGGAAGAAGTTATTTTGCTATTTTGTTATTCCCATACAAACACTGTAATTTCTGACCGCTTTGCCTACCCGTCAAGATGGCGTCGAGAACCGTGATAAGGCCTATTTCCGCATTTTCAATGTGTCTTTTGGGATTACTTTAGGGTTGAAAAGATAACGAGGGCTTGTTCGAATGCAAACACATTTATATACTCTTGCGCTTTTGCAAGAAATGATCATTCGGAACAAAATTAACTGGCAATTTATTTTGATTTCAACCAGAAATACCCAAATGAAAATGAACGTAACCAACCAGAAATTTACTGAAAATGAAAGCAGGGCTTGCGGTATATTAAGAATTGGTAAAAATGTTTGATATCAATCGCAAAGATAAGAAAAACGAGTTACAGTTCGCAACAATGAAACAGTTTGATGTTATTCTGGCTCTAGTTTGTGTGGATAACTATCCATTGGATAGTGCAATTGGTTTCGCTATGACTTCCCTTCTGGATAGCGATCTATCCGGACGATAGCGCTATCCATCGTTTGAACAACTGGGGGCCAGGGGCCCGTTTCTCGAAAGTTCCGAAAACGTTTCGGGCCTGAAAAGCCATTTGTGAACCTGCCAACCGCTTTTTCAGGGAAGCTGATCTTTTAACAAGTTTTCAAGGTAACTAAATGCAAACTGACTGTGAAGTTTGATGACTAAAATCGTCTTCGTACTTGAGGTACAGAGGGAATTGTGACACTCGGAAATGGCCCGTAAAGTTTCGGGACTTTTGAGAAACGGGCCCCAGGTTTGGAATTTTGGTTTAGAAAGTTACGATTCAAACACCCATGCAAATATTTGTCATTCGATGCTATCCGCTGAAAAAGTAATTGCATGGAGATTAAATTCACCATCTGTTTTATTGTCCAAATTTTTTGTCAGTTAAATTGGCTTTATGTACGAAAACATGTTAAGTAAACCACACTGAGTGTTATAAATTTGGTGTATTGGTGGGGAAGTTTTCATTTCCTCCTGTTTTTGGATCTTCATTACAAATTAAAGGTATAAGACCTGATAGCCCAATATAGGGCCTTTCCAAGTCATTAAATTAAAAAATGCCTTTTTAGCAAGGTATCCTGAAATTTGTTTTAAGGTTGGTTCTGAGGAGTAAAGAGATCCTGGATGGCCTTACACTGTACCATTTGGCTTTTGCTGCGATGCTTTACACCTTCTGGTGTGAAACTTTTGCGATGATTGCCTGACGAGATAGACTTTGCATTTGCTGTGAAACTTTGCGGCACCTTGTGATCTGGCCTTAGTTTTTTGAAGGATGGGTGGCGCTTTCCATGCAATAATTCACTATCCAGTGGATAATTTAATTGGTTTCAATAGCGTTTATTCTCTAGGCAGTGCTTTCCACCTTTTGAGCAGCTGAGGCCTGGTGTGAAAGCTTTATCCTTATTGGCTCACGACTTGCCTAATGCTGCAAAAATCGGATTGTTCAAACTTCTCCGTTCGTGCTCTGTCAGTCAGTGATGTGTTAAGAACTGTTCAGCTGTTCGTACGTTTCCGGTATGTTTGGTGTAACTTCATGTAAGTTTTCGAATGGATGGATTTTAAAAAAATTTCCCGCACAGATTGGTATTCGTACTGCAAGCTGCGCATATAGATCATGGACGACACTGGCCAATGAAGGCCTGGTTTCAGACCTGTGCAGAAGTAAGTTGCACTTTCCTTTACTAAGTGTAAATTTATTATTAGCCAAAACATAAAATGAGCCATAATGATGGCGCAGTGGTGAGAGCACTCGCCTCCCACCAATGTGGCCCGGTTTCGATTCCCAGACTGGGCGTCATACGTGGGTTGAGGTTGTTGGTTCTCTACTCTGCATGCATCGAGAGGTTTTCTCTGGGTACTCCGGTTTCCCGTCTCCATAAAAACCAACATTTGTCTTGATTCGCGTTAATTGTTAATTTCAGTTTACAGTGTCCCCAATTAGTGCTCCAGCGCTAGAACGACTCACTAGACAGTTAAATAAAGTTCCTTTCCTTTTCCTTAACGTGTTGTTAAGCATCATTTAAAAAACGCAGTGACGCCGGGCTTTCTTCTTATCAGTGTTTGGTATTTTACAATCATTCTTTCGATTTTTTGTTTGCTTTCAGGGATCCAAAAGGATAACCTAAACCAATGCCTGAAAGTACTATTACTTTGGAAAATTTCAAGGTCATGATCAAACTATTCAGTTTTGATTGGCGTTTTATTACCCCAGTGCTAGGAAACTGAGAGATGCAGTCTTATTAGCTTTGTACATGCAATGGGATACAAGGAGAGAGTATGCAACTGTCGTTCTACCACTTAATGGAAAGTAAGAAAGTTGGTCAATTTATCGAAGCATAATTTAGTCACCCTACGCGCCTTCCCAGTATTTAAAACTTTTTGACTTAGTTCTTACAGTGAATGTTACTATATACTCAACAACTGATACACTGCATGTGTACTTTGCTGAATGGGAACGTAAACAATACTCAATACAACTCAAAACTGGCGCCAATGAAGAGTTTTTCCTGACGGCCTCATTTTTTATTGCATATAATTGACTATAGAACTACCCGATTCATCTGTTTGCACTCTCTCATTCTGGCTTTGTAACATCACAGTGGTGTCAATGACGATGGCGCTAATTCACGAACGTAAGAAAGTGACTTCCTCAGAGCAGTGTGGTAGTGGAAGTCAATAGCCCTTATTCACGATAGCCGCCATGTTGGTTTTTAAATCGTCATGTAAATTAGCCATGTGTTATGCTGGGGGGCAAACAATGGAATAAAGGCAAATTGCGGAAAATCGGCTCATCGAAATATTGAATTAACATTGCTAAAAGTACATTTTAGAATTTAGCATTAATCAGCTTTTATAAATAATTTTCTATCTTTTGATTGCCTCCGACGTTTTGAATGCTCATTTTTCACTAAAAAAACATCGAAGTAACTTGTGTAATCATTCTTTTTTACTACGTAGGTGATAAACATTCAATGAACGTGAAACAAATCATTTGTGTGGCTAAGATGTTCGTTATAACCTCTCGAACTTGTGTTGTTTGCCCCCTCAGAAATGTGTAGCTAATTGGCATGATAATAGCAAATCCAATATGGCGGCTATCGTGAATAAGGTCTATTAGTATCACCCAACAGCCTTCACCCAACTAGTGGACTGATGCAAATCCTGCATTTTGATTGGCTACGCTACTAGAGGACTATTATTAATAGTCCTAGAGTAGCGAAAAGCGTAACGCATGCTGTCGTTTTCTTCCCAAATAAATATATTTTCACCTTGCATTTACTAACTTTATTATTGCCTTTTCTGTCCGACTAGTTGGGTGATGATAAAACAATTAGACCCTTCGCCCTCAAGGGCCACAGGTCAATAGCCCATTCGGCCTCGCCTCATTGGCTATTGACCCGTAGCCCTTGCGGGCTGCGGGTCTAATTGTTGATTAACACCAGCGTGAGGAGGTTTGGTGAAAAAGCCGGGGTGCCGGGGTCTGTGGAAAACAAACACCATAGACCCCGGCACCCCGTGTTACTCCTGTTATGGTCACTTGAAAAATTCAGGCGGCTTCAACACGATTCGCACCCCTTTCACTCCTTCAGTCTATAACCCGCACGTCATATATGTAAGTGTGTAATATTCATTTAGTTCAAGGTTGGATCTGTTGCGTTTCTCAGATTCTCTCACGCAAATTCAAGTGCATTGATTTGTTTAAAATGCACTGACTTGTTAATAATTTTTAAAAGAGTCGTCGAATAAATGCAAGATTTTGGCGTGACAGCCCATGCCACGTTTTACGGCTCAAGTCAAGCACATTCCGTGACTGGAATAAAAACTCCTCCCAGCCTCCTGATGTACTCAACCTAAATGATAACTATGCTTTTAAATCGAAACTACTGCACTAACCAGTCAATCAATAATCAATCAATCAATAATCTTTATTTATACACGATAAGTATTTAAAGCGATGCTTCGCTTGTGGGGAACCGTCTCTACGGACCACCTGCGTTATGTCTTTTTTAAGATTTTGCGGGATTTAGTATGTAGATGTGGATGTAAATGACGTCCAGGGTGGAATGGGATTTTAAGCTCAATACACAACTGAGCTCAGTATCAAGTCCGTTGGGCGCTGAAGCTGGTCAATCAAAATAGCAAGTTCAAGTTTATCCCGTACTAGTTGAACGAAATGATTTATAGACTATATGACGTTTCATATATTTGAAATTGGAATACAATGAAGTGAGGTTTATTTCACTTTATTCCGCAGTTTAAAATATATGAATTAAGCAATAGACCACAAGTTTCTATCGTTTACTTAAGCAATAGACCACAAGTTTCTATGGTTTATAAATTCTTTACAGGCTGATAAACCACGCGGGATGTCGGTAGAACACGACTGAGAAGAATTCGTAAATCACGAGCCACAGGAGAGTGATTTTCGAATTCTTCGAGTGTTCTTCCAACATTCCAAGTGGTTTATCATGCCTATAAACCATAGAAACCTGTGGTCTATTGCTTCTATAAAATAATTCAGAAGACGCGTGATTTTTCCATGAGTTTACTGGCACAATAAACCATAGCTAATTGACCAATCAGAGCGCGCATTGATTTGGTTATTATATAAAGGCTGATAATTCAAAAATCACGAGCCACAGGCGAATGATTTACGAATAGAACTTGTGATCTATTGCTTTTATATAATAATTCCGAAGAGTCGATCGACGAGCGAAATTTCCATGAGCTAGTTTACCGGCACAACAAACCATATTAGTATCACCCAACTAGTGGATTAATGCAAATCCTGCATTTTGATTGGCTACGCTACTAGAGGACTATTATTAATAGTCCTCGAGTAGCGAAAAGCGTGACGCTTTCTTTCGTTTTATTCCCAAATGAAGATTTCTTTAACTTGCATTTGCTAACTTTCTTATTGCCTTTTCTGTCCGACTAGTTGGGTGATACTTTATAGACTATATGCCCGCAAGAGCTACGGGTCTTATTGTTAAGTACACTGACCAATCAGAGAGCGCGCATTGATTTGGTTATTATATATACGTCATATATTCTCTAAATCATTTGGAACAACCTTTCTCCCAAATGAGCGGGGAACAAAATCCCTGGAAACAGAGTTCTGAGATCAAACTTTTTATCTGAAATCAAAGGACCAGCGTTCATGTTATTGAACTGTACTGAAAACACTTGACTCTTCATAAGATCACGCTCTCTTCCAAACCATAAGAAGTTTGCAAAAATATTTTAGTTATCTAATATCTTGGAATAATTGATACAAGGGAAAACAAGGAAATGAGAATCTCCTTTCGAAACCTCTCCTCCCACAAAGCCCTCTTATACTTCCGTGCTTTCTTGGAAGCTCCTTGGTGTGTCCGAAGGCCTGGGCCACTAGTAGAACCAATATAGTTATGTTGATATATCCCTTTTTTTCCTAGAAATAACAGCATAACAACTTGAAGAGTGTCGCTCGGATGTGCGTGCTTCAATCGCTGTTCATTTCTATTCTCTCGCTTGACAAAAAGGTCATTGTACAACAAACATGATAAAGACGGCGGTTTACTAAACTGTGGTACAGGGAATATGAAGTTGTCGCTGAGGGTAAAAAAAAAGTTTGGAAAGGAAGCAGAAGTGATGAAAAGAAGGCAAAAGAAATGCTGGTTCTTATCGAACCAAAGGTGAGTCGGCTTAACCCAGTTGATCATGAGACTAAACATTCTACACGACGATTAATGTAGTAATAAATAGTGTTTGGCTTCATATGTTGACTATTTTGAAGCGAATCATAAATGAAAGGGATATTGATTCCACATTCCGTGAAATCAGCTGATTACATTTTGTCTACTGTCTCGCTTTTCTTTGTGTTAAGGTACACTTACATTGCCATCATTTCGATTTTCTGTGATTAAGAATGGCTTAAAGTAATTGAATCTGTTCGAGAGAGCAAACCAGAGCGAAGGAGAGTGGGAGGGGAATCTTTTTACATCCCTCACCTTTCTCTCCCTTCTTTGCAATGTTTTGCTCTCATTCGTTTCTTTGTGTGCACTCAAAACAAAACCTCATGCACGGAGACCGGCGTGTTGTTGCTGTACAGACGACGGTCGACAATTCTTTTTTTGTTATCTATTTTTCGACGTTTTTCACCGAAATTCTGACCTGCGAACACAATTATTTCCAGCAGTCGTCAATGAAATAAGTTTATAAGCATTGAATTAAATCAAAGCCAGAGGATGAATTGGAATAGAATGAAATAAAGGACTGTTTATAGTCTGTTAACAACTCTACTTATGTATATCTCATGTAGTTGACACAAGTATTGCCATTTTGAACTATTTCAGTGTATTCCAAGAGAGACTGACTATTAGTTATACGTGAAACATGTGGTTTTTGATTCTAGTCCTCCAGCTCGTGGGAACACACCAAAAGCTTACTAAAACGTGGTTTCACTAAGGTCAATTCAAATCTCTTTGTACAGAATATACTCCCACTGGGGCTTTAGGTTTGAAAACAGACAAAAGCTTTGAAGTGAACGGGGCTTTTAGTGATATTGCTTAATGACCTGTTCTGATTTTCGTAACAGTTCGCAGAACGAAATCTTTGTCTTTTCAGAACTTCCTGGTCGCAAAGCTATAGATGTTTTCTTTGGCTTTTGGACTGATCGTATTTTGTGATCATCAGCCATTTAAACTTGTTCATTGAAGGGATAAAACAAGTTTAATATTCGATTTTGACCAGCGCCACTTATAGACCTGAAAAGGATACGTGACTAAGTACTAAGCCTGACATTGGTACAGTAATTGTTAAGCAAAGTGGTTTGAAAATCCTGGAAACCAAACAACACAAACAACTGCTTTCGTGTCCAGGTGCCTGAATCAATTTATTGTGTGCATGAGATGTTTTGCAGAGGTTCTCAAAAAAGCGTCAACAGCGATTTACATAAGGAAGACAATAGTATACAAACCATAGTACACAAGTGTCTAAAGCATTTTTGCAGACAGTACGTGCAGATTTTACCGACTTTCTTTCAACCGTTAGGATTAATTTTCTTCCTTTGCACGGTTTTAAAACTGGAATTTGCTGAAGACCTTAATTTGGAGAGACGTAGGAAATCGGAAAGACTGCTCGAGTTGATTTTGTGATGGCAACGAGAAGTAAAGTTAGAGACAAAAGTATGTCAAAACTGGGAAATCGCATGGTATCATTCATGTTAAAGAACGAGAAAAAAGCTGAAAAAGAACTCGAACAAAAGATGAAAGCCTTGAAGGAAAAGGAACACAAGTCGATTGTGAAAATATGCGAGACGTCGCTGGATGTGAAATACGATTGTAGACGACAGCGAAACACCCAGGCTATGGAAGGCCGCCTCCTCGACGATCAGATAAGTCTTGGCGTTTTACGTTCATTGCAGTCTCCCAGCCTTCCGCGTAGAGGTAGTTTAGTGCCTATGGAAGGTACAGGAGAGGAATCGAGGAAAACTGAGTCGACAACAAACCCAGCGATTTTGATCAACAATGAAAGCGACGATGGTGGTGAGAGGGACGTAGGCAGAGGGCGCTCTCCAGAGAGTAACGGCCTCTTTCCTAATGATCCACCTCCTCCAGGAGAGACTGTCATCAACGAGGAAGAAGCTCAGAAATTGCTGAAGGTGTTTTCGCAAAGCTCGCGCGGTACCCAGCGCCGTCGATCGGCACCTGAAGCAATGGACTTGTCACCGAAACTTCTCATTCAACTGGCGAAGAGTTCACATGAAATTAAGAGACAAGGCACAACGCTTAAGGCAGCAGCTGCGATGAATCCAGACGAAAAAACAGGTGCTACAGCGACGAAGCCGTTGCATACAGGAGGACGAGTTTCGCCAGGACACGTAGCGGAGCAAGAAAATAAAGAGGAGGAGCCAGTTCCTCCCGGTCAGAGTGGAAGGCTCTGTGCAATAGTCAGCGATTCTTCTGGGGAAAGGTCGAATCATCTTACCGGGTCTCCCCGCACCCTTCGTAGACGAAGCTTTTCCTGCAATAAAAGTTTACTTTCCATTGAGACAAACGAGATCCTCTTAAGGGAGAAGATATCAGAGCAGGCTCCACTCTCTCCTCGACTCAAACAGCCTCATTCTCCTTTGCTAGGAAGACGAGGTTCAGGGATGGCTGTAGCTTCACACACTCTTTCTTCGCAGCCATCAACTAAGGATCCTACCTCAGAGCCGATATTACCAGGTTTGACCAGACCACAATCGCCGCGGCCTTCGTTGCGACGTACCCTGAGTCCTTTTCATGGGACTCAGCCAGGTTCCCCTCCTGCTGGACCAATGCCTCCCGTCGTGACGGGAAGTGCAGATCTAGGAGAATGGCAGTTACACGACCTTGCAACCGAGAACGACCTGCCTCGGCGCAGAGGGTCGTGTTCCAATCCAGCAGTTGATTCGTGTCATCCTTCCGCTCGTCGAGGATCGGCGCTACTTTCTCAAATCGATTTAAGCGGATTATCACCGTCATCGCCTTTGCGAAAGGCTATGGAAAACCCTCAAACAACCCTGAACCCGGCTCCTGCATCGCCCAATGTCTACAAAAGGCACTCAGTTGCTACCGAAGCCCTGCAAGGTCGAGTTGATGACTTTTTGAAAGCTTTGGCTATAAAAGGAAGCTGATGTTTAAGAGTGGATTTAACTGGCAGCAACGTAACTGTCCTCTAGAGTATAACAAGCTAAGTTGAACCATTCAGATCGAGAAATGCCCGGATGGTGAAGTGTGCTTTTTTCATGGCTTGGCATAAAGTTGTGGCAGTACCACTTCAGTAAACATTCCGCACTCTAAAGGAATTGTAATTGTTAATACATATTAAAGCAGTGACAACAACGGAACAAAGGACAGAAAAAAAATGCACATTGCTGAACTGCGTACATGTATAGTAATGTTTACAAAACTCGCAGCAGTGTTTTATCGGGGTTTAAAAAGCACTCGGCTACGCCTCGTGTTTTTAGTCCCGATAAAACATGTGCTGCGAGTTTTTTGGAACGGCTTAAAAAACATTCCACAAAGAGCGTGTCCCTCTGGACTCAAAACAATGGTTCAAATTGTGAGAGGTAAATATTAGCATACAAGAAAAACAAGCTATGCCTTATTAGTATTCTTTATGCAAAGAACACTAACGAGGAGTGTTTTATCAGGATATAAAGCTCATACACGTGACGTTTTATCGATGTTTTGATAGGCTGTTAGTCTCATGAATTATTAATGAGTTTTTTAAATGTATATTAGTAATCACACTTTGAAACAAATTACGTAAGAACTTTGAAGTTGACCTCCACCTGGCTTGCGAACACATGCAGGCATTTGGAGATGTTGACTCGGATTTTCCCTCCATTTCCCCTCCATGCGCCAGACTGCGTGTCGTTAAAAGCTTGTGGGCTAGGAAAGTACTCCTCGAAATTCGGTCATTAGCTATAGGGCAGCACTCTTCAAGTGCAAACCTTTTGCATGGCCCCGGCTGTCTGTAGAGGCCAAAGGGAATTTTCGATAAATGGTTATAAAAACGAAGCTTCAATTAGATTTTGAAGTTTAGAGTAAGTCTTATTTTAATTGTTGAAACAAACAGTGATATACGAGAAGTGCCATTCGTGGCCTCCACGTGTGAATTTCGAGTCTTAAGTAGCCCTCAATTATTTAAAATTTGCACACAAGAGCAACACTAAAAAAACCTTGAAGAAATTTGAAACCTGTGTGTCGCTAAATGATACGTATTTTTATTGAAAACGGGTGAAATTTTCAGTAATGGTGAAAGGAAACACGAATGCAAACAAAACAAAACATAGATTTTTACGAAACTTCTTCGTGACAGTAAGAATAACTGCAGACAGAAGCACGTGACCTTGATGCGTGTTATTTGCAACTCTTTTCCTTGGAACAAAGCTGGGGATTTCAGGACACCAATTTTATGCCCAAATATGGACAAAAATAAGATCGATGCTGCACGCGCGGGAAAATGAACGGGCTACAAGTACATCCAAATAAGGAGAATTTTAAACTAAAAAAACCCCAGCTCTGAACCAGAGTTAAACTCTTCAAGGTCATTAGCTTCTACTGCAGCATAATCGAGATCTGTACATGTAATTTTGAAATGTTTGCAATAATCTTCAGTCCTAGCAACGTGTAGATCGTAATAACAGTGCAGAGTCATTCAACAATCACATAGACTCTACGTCACAGCGTTTTGAACATCGGGGATTAACCTTACGACTGCTGAACAAAGGCTCTCATGCAAAGTTGCTCAGTTTTATACTCATTTACGCGCGAAGCATAAAAAACAAACAGAAGAGAGCAACGAAAAAGTAGTAACGAAACGAAAAAGTTCACAATAACCTTCAGTCCTGGCTAGCAATGTAGATAGTAATAACGTTTAGTCAGTCATTCAACTATCACGTAGACTCTACGTCGCCGCGTTTTCAATACCGGGATTAACCTTACGAGTGCTGATCAAAGGCTCTCATGCAAAGTTGCTTAGTTTTTCACTCATTTACACGCGAAGCATAAAAAACAAGCAGAAGATAGCAACGAAAAAGTAGGATTGCCATCAATTACTTAAAGGGAATCTCAACTTTTATGACCTCTTAGTGCTTCTGTCATTCTAGTGCAAAGTCAGTGTTCTATAGATCGTTTTCACGTGACGTCATCATTTTCTAAAATCCAAAACTAAAGAGCCACGAAAGTTTTTATCCTCATCAGGCATAAGAGGCGGTAAATTGTATCCATTTGCAATTTTAAAGCTCAATAGCGTGCTTCGTTTGGAAACCAGAGCATTTTGAATTTCTGAGTTATAGCGGTGCGTGACACGAGGCGACGATCAAGTTTATTGAGAAATATATATTTATCTCATGGTTTTGAGCCTTTTTAGAATTTAAAGAATCAGGAAAAGTGCTTAAGTAAATAGCTGTCTGTTCAGTACAGATGATCACTCGCCTAGATAGCCAAAGTAAGTAACAGATGTTGACACTATTTTCCGGCCGCCATATTGGTGCACCACAGATGTGCACCAGCATGGCGTTTTCATACTGGGCTCTGTAAATTTCTGCGAAACATTTCGACGAATATCTGAAGTTAGGGGAAAAGTACGGGCCTAAAACTTGGAGAAGTGTCTTCTTCATTTATCTTCCACAACATCACGAATTCTTGATTTTTTCCACTGGATGGTTTTCGATTTATTTTTTTATTGCGTGACAGTGAAAACGATCTTTAGGAAACACGTAAATCGTAGCAATGGCTAAACCAGACGGGATTGTTGCCGCGGGAGTCAAATAACGATAAAAATAGGCGCCCTGAGAATGCTCGTGATTAGCTATATAAACACATTGGCAAAGCTAATACCCTGGGTGCCAGAGGTTTTTTTCTCGTGGGGGGCGACAGCCGCGAAAGCGAGAGGTGAGCGAGAAGACCTCTGGCAACCAGGGTACAAAGCTAATTGAACAAAAATAAATCTCAAGCTTACTTTGTCAAACATATAGCGATACTCACCTTTAGCGATACTCACCTATTGTCATTAATGTACCAACCAGCCGGAGATCTATTGGCTGTATAAACAAAGTTTCTTTTGTTATGTGGTTGGCAAAATTTAAATAGCAAACATTGGAATTGTTTATAAACAGTGAATATCATTATATTGAAAATTAAGGTGTCATATCACAGCATCGGGGAGAGTGAGTGGACTATGCCCTGGGGCACCCCCTTCCAAACTTTCCAAGTTCACAAATGAAGAGTAAACATAATTAAAACAAATAAATTTGTAAAATATGGGTCTAAATTAATTTTTAACGTTTTTTTATTATCTGCCCGTTTTTCTACTAACAGTAATCCTAAAAGCAAGCACTCGCTTCTGTGATGACTACTTTATAGAAATAACTGGATGTCATAGGCAAGAACCACATGAAAGGAGAAGCAAGAGCGATTTTTTCTGCTCTTCGTTGCACTAAACACCGTCGCGTGGTAATCACGTAAATGCCGAGTCTGCTTAAAAGCCAGGTAAGAGTTGTCCTTAAACACACTGTTTTTTTGTTTTTCAGTAATGTAAAAGGAAAAATTGTTTCAGAGCAATTCATAGTGTTATAGCGAAAGTGAACATTTCGCATTATAAAATTAATCATCTCTAATGGAGAAAAGATACTAATAGCAATATGAATGTGGTTCTTAAGCAGAAAACAGCTCACTTCCGGTTGCCGTCTGAGGTCGGTCTTTCACGGTGCGGAAGTAATGGGGGACATATGTGGTTACTTTGCGGATCAATAAGATTGCTGGCTCACACCAGAGCTTGGACCGGGAATTATTATCGATCGGACTTTGGCATTTCAGACTTTCCAGCAGTTTAAGGCGAGGTCACTGCCTTTACTGTAAAAGAGACCGACAGTCAAAGAGACCATTCTTGAGGCTGCAGAATTCTCCACTGTGAAGGTAACAGATAGTTTCATATTTGTAACCGTTTGTTTCATTATTTGCTAGAGTTTTTTTTTATATTTCTCCTAGCAATAATATAATTGTGTTTCAGGGTTAAATGACTTCGATAAATATTCTGAAAGATGAATATCGAAGACCATTTTCTTTCTTCTTTTAGGATGTCGCACGAAAAATGCCAAATTTTCTTAATTTTTCATTTCTCCCAAACGGTCGAAAAGCGCATTTTTCAAGAGGAGATTCGTATTTTTTTTTCTGAAGAGATCGTTTTCAGTTTTACTGAAAAACGATGGTCATTCGCCAAGCTGGTGAGAATCCTTGTATCGCATTGAACTTCAAATATCAGTGTTAAAGGAAACGTTCAGTAAACTAGTCCTTCCCGTTTGTTTCGGCCAAAACTTATTTCTTTTTTGTGCGTTAAAAAATACGGACAAATAAAAAAACAGCGAATTTTGTTTTGAACCAACTCCCTCGAAATTTTAATTTCTCTGCCGTATAAAGGAGAGCCATTGTCTTCCGAAGACTTTCCGATATTTCGTAGCCGGTCCGACCGGGTTAATTTTTGTGACACAAACAACCTCTTGATTTTGATCTGAGAGAGAAAAAAAAGGTTGATATAATATTTATTCCCAGGTTGTTCGCGTGAATTTTTTTTGTGATTTCTTTTGCAGATGTACGATTTGATGAATAATAAATCAACCAGTAACACAAAAAATAAATTTAAAATACAATCATTGCATTTGAATGAACATGGTGTTCATTAGTTTTTGTTTCCAACGCAAATGCAATTAATCTCTGCACGAAATGAAATTTCTTTCGCTTTTAGCTTTTCACTTGTTGACAGTTACAACCAATACGGCATCTAAGGAGGCCTTTTGGCAATCAATGAAGTGCAGCTGATGAATTGTGCGAGTAGAATAAATATTGAAGTGAGTGACTTGGGTTAATGAAGCGAAGTGAAAGGCAAGGAATTTCACCTTTCAATTACATTTTATGTGGAAAATGAATATTATCATCACGAGGCGGGTTTAAAAAATTATCCGCTCTCACCACAGCATCAATCTGTGTTAGGTTACTGGCGCACAAAATACCGGCGGGTCTGGTTTTTTTTTTTTAACGTTTTTTTTTCAAGAATCGAAAGGAATTTTCGAAGTTGATTTTTTCGTATGACGATAGTTAATGATTGGCTGAAAAACATCTTATTCTCAACCAATCATAAGAGCCGAATCATTTGGGCTTAATTCTCACAGCAAACACAGGAGACGACAAAGAATTAATAGAAAGCCCAAGTACAATTTCTCACTTAAGGTAATTCCCTTGAAATTCTTCTACTATCAAACTTTTTTGGAAACTTGGCATAAGTAACATCAAGAGAAAATGAGGGGACAGAGAAGGAGGCTCCCGGTCCAGCCCTTGGGATATGTCATGTCTACGAAAGTTATTTTTAGACTAGCGGAAGTCTGTATTCCGAGACGTCCGCATGCAGGCCAACCTCGGTCTGATGTTTGAAAGAAAATAAATATTCATTAGCCTTCCACGTGCGCCGCCATTTTCTCTCTTCACTAGGAACCTGAGAGCGAGACAAGACTGCATGCGGACGTCTCGGAAGACAGACTTCCACTAGAACAAAGACTTCCGCTCGTCTAAAAATAACTTTCGTGGACATGACATATCCCGACCAACGCCCTGAGACTCCGTCTCTGTCCCCTCATTTTCTCTTGGTAACATTCATGATATGAACATTAAAAAAATGCAATAAAAAAAATGGGGTCACTGTGCTTGTTTAAGCGTCAGCAGGCTCTTAAAATGGGGTATTTTTACTGGTTGCGAGTTAAAAATTCGAATCACCTTCATACAGAATTAAGTCTTCGTTACTTGAAAGATACAAAATTTTATTTTGAAAATAAAGCTTCTTTTATTCACATAAGCAGTATTGCGTCATTTACGCCGTTTTTGATTGCTTGGTTGTGGAAATACTGCACTCTTTGGGACAGTTCCGTGGTTAGCTTGAAGTCCTCGCCTTGGCCAAAATACACCCAGTACGGAACTGTTTTCCAAAAAAATTCATGTTCTACTATCAAACTTTTTTTCTTCCTCAAATACCGCATGTTCTTTATTAGATTGTTCTTAGCAAATACCTGGGTCACCGTGCTCGTTTGAGTTTGAAGAAAATCTCTTACGTTTTGTACGCGCACGTGCTCATGAGCGCGAGGACGCGAGCTAATGACGCGAAAATCGTGCGCAGTAGGGATGCGCAATGCAATACCAAGGAATTACCTGAATTGTTTCAGGTAACTAACGTGGCATACCCTCTCTTGGTCTTGGTCTTGCCGTCCTGTCGGCTTTTATTTGCTTGGTCTACGTTTATTATTTTTTTTATGGTTGCGTCATGCCTAAGAAATTTCTTGGGTACAATTTGACGTTGTGAAAAACTGCCGATAAGAACTAAAGGAATCGCTAAGTTTGGAAATTAAAATAGATTCCTAAGGGCGGGACAGTTATTAAAGCAATTCGATTGCTTCGGCCGGTGAACACCTGTTTCAGCAAAAAACGGGCGAAATCCACCTCATGACCAATGGTTAAAGAACCGTGACCCACCTAGTGTAAGCGAAGTATGGAAAATCACTCTTCATAGGAAATTCAGTGTAACCTTCGATCAGGCGTTTCGGAGTTTCTTTAGGGAGGGCACGAAAATTGCCCTAATTTTCACAGCAAGACGCCTGGCAGCACAATGTCACCGTGACTCGAAAGGTTCGAAAAACAAATACTCGTTGGCAAAAAAGAGCCTCGGAACCCATAAACACTGCTATGAAAAAAAAAAACCCAACAGGTGGGAAAAGGCAGTGCAGCTTGCACAGGTGTGGTCAAACACCTCTCCTGACCTTCAACAATCTTGTATAAAAAAAAACGCTTTCTCTGCTTTTGAAGGAGCCACTGGGTGTTTTACAAACAATTAGAAATGTAAACTTTTGCTGAGAATTCAACGGGAACTTATTTTGGATCAAAGACTCCAGTAATGCCATATTAGTTCCAATCGCTATTCAAGTTAGACAACGTCGTTTACGTATTTTATCGAAGCCGATCGATCATGTGCGATCACACACTCTTAAAATTTTACCAGAAGAAATGGCCCTTACAAAAGAGATCAACTTTTGTAAACTTTTGTTCATTTAGACCTTGTTTTCAGAAAAAAATGCACTACATGTATTGTGATACATTAATGTCAGCGCCTTTTGCAGGGTTAGGCTCGATAGCTCACCGGCATGAGGAAAGGAATATATTGTAATTTTGTGTTTTTTTAAGAAACAGAACAACGTCTCGCCTGTATTTGGACACAAAATTGGACGGTTTTTTCAGGCCTCATTTCAACAGAAAACTGGATCTCTCTAAGTCCTCAAAGTTGATATAAATATTTACAAATCCAGTTAGTTGAAACTATTTATCCGAACGGCTAAACAGACATTTTGATGTCTCAACATTCAACCAGGAGTGTCTTGAATTCATGTCCTTCTCTGCAACTCTTTCGCGTATGGCTATGAGTGTTGAGGTTGAATTTCGATTGAATTAGACCGTACCTCTGTTGTTACCGGGAACAATTTTTTTAATATACTCGCCTGGTAATTCGGAGGTTTATTAAACACATATGGCATTTTGTGTCCTTGTCACGACTGTGTGCCAGCTGAATGTTTCTCAATCAAGTGCGTCACTTTGGTGATCTGATGCAATGTCGAACATGTGAAAGCGTGCGAAGGCGAGAGATGTTTTTTTACAATTTCTTAGGAGCGATTTATCACTTGCTCATTTAGCATCTATCAATAACACTTTTAAAGATAGGGTCGACGACAACCTTACCATATATTTCTTTAATTCGATCGATTTGGAAATGTTGCACGTGCCCTCCATGTGGTGATTCCTTTTTGTTTACAAAAGCCACCGTCGAGCAAAGGCCAGCCAAATAGAACCAATCACAGTCCAGCTACTATTGATGCTAATGAATATTTATTATTTAACAAAAGCTAGTTTCCCGCGCGGTTAGCACAAGTCAGGGATCATAAGAAGAAATGCTTTAAGTTCTGCCTTTTGAATATCACATTTCGCAGGCAAGCACTAGGTATTTCAGAATTTTTTTTTTTTGGTCGAAGCCTATAAATAAACGGCAAATTGTTGAATCTTTGCTAAAAGCTGTTCTCGCCTGTAAGAATTGAGCGTAAATTTCAATTGCTTTGTTAGCGTGTTCAGACACGTGGAGTAGTCCATTCATTTAAGAATCGGTAGGTTTCACGCTCTAATTTTATTTTCATTCTCAGAAGCCAAGAGGAAGCTGGTCTTGTGAATGTGAGGAAACTGCCTTGAGATTACTGTAATCGTTGATCACCGAAACGCTCTTAAATGGCGACGAAAGGGGAAGATTACGCGGCTTCTGAGCCATTGACCGGTGGTGAAGCGAAGGAAGGCAACGGTGAAGCTCTTCCTGCTGTGGAGGATAATAAAGTGGTCGGACTGAAAAAAGAAGTTACCCTTCTAAATGGCATCACTATGGTGGTAGGAGTCATCATCGGATCTGGCATTTTCATCTCTCCTAAGGGCGTTCTTACACATGCTGAATCTGTCGGGATGAGTTTAGTAATCTGGGCTGGATGTGGCTTCCTTGCGCTTCTGGGATCCCTTTGCTACTGTGAAATGGGTACAATGATTCCTAAATCTGGTGCCGAGTACTCTTATTTGTACGACGCCTTTGGTCCTCTACCTGCTTTCCTCTACAGTTGGACACTGGCGTTGATCATTCGACCATCTTCACTCACTGTTGTGGCGCTAACATTTGCGCGATATGTCAGCCAGCCTTTCTTTCCAGACTGCGAAATCAGCCCTATCGCCGTGAGAAAAATCCTTGCAGCAACATGTTTATGTAAGTGTTGCAAAATCATTGTGAAATAAGTTTCTTGGGGATATTTCTCAAACTCTCTAGAGCATCGTGTTCGAAGGTGGGTTTTACACAAAATTTTGTTTTGGTTTTTTTGTATGCAACCCTGACTGCTTTTTCCAAGAAGCTATTCACATTTAATCGAAGTGGATATTTTCGTCGAGTGTTAATAAGAGTAAATAAGAGCATTTTACTCGTCCAGGAGGGGGTTTACATTTTAAGGTGAGGAAGATTTCTAACTTTGGCATACGGTGTATGACGGTCGATCGCACACCGTATGCTAATTGACCTTTTAGCCACGTTTCGAAGCTGATGCAATACATCTACCGGACGGAAACAAAAGCTTCGCCGCTCCACGGTCCAATCGGAAAATGAAAATACCATACCATTGGGTCCCATGTGCAGCCTCATAAAAACCTTAAAACCTATTTTTTTTTTCTTTGCGTAAGTGGTTTTGAGAGAGAGGATTTTAATGTCATACGATTTGGACGATTCAGTGCATTTTCAAATGCATGTATTCTCAGACTTCATGATTCACCCGAAGTCTTGAAATTCTTGGTTATGTTTTGAGTTAAATTTTGCGGTTTCAAAGTATGTTATTGTTGCGTTTTTTAGAAATGAATGTGCATGAATTGAGTGTGCTAAACAGACCTAATTTGTACCATGCGAACCAAACATTCTTCAGTTATAAAATCTAATAAAAAAGTTGATGGTTTTTTTTTCTGTCGGAAAAAAACAACTGTGGCCTTGGAAAATAGTTTGGTTTGGTAGTTAAACAAACCGTCTTTATCAATTCTAAAATGTGGTTTTATCAAACGAAATTATCCACGGTAAAATAGATTTGTTGAGGTGACAGTCAAGGTTTAGCGAATTGGCTGACGCTCTAAATGTCAGCTCACAAATACGGTGGTTAATTTACTTAATTCAGCTTGTTTGGCAGAGCCAAATTTCCATGTTTCACTTTCGACCAATGCACCTCCATGATTACTATAGAAACTGTCACTCTTTCTTTTAAAGCACGGTGTGATTTCAAAGTGTTTTCGTCTGAATTCTACAGCTGAAAAGAGAAAAAATATTGACAAAATAAAAAATAAAAAATATTGACAAAATTAAAAATACCACCATTTTGCTGCTCCATTCAAGTGTTTTAAAACAAAATAATCAATTCTACAAATAATGGGTCATTGGGCATGTGAAACATCATCTCTGATAGATCAACACAAAGGCTGTCCTTTTTGCCACACCCTGTGGCAAGTTCAAGAAATTTCCTGTATAAAAGTTTTTAACAGGCACTTTGCATTCTTGGATTCTCCTGTGTATGCAAAATTTTAAATATTAAGTGGTGGGAAAAAAGCCCTTGCATCTCCTTTCATACATGTATAGCACTTGTGCACTTGTGAGCATTCGGTTAGTGGTAGTAAAATAAAAGACTGCGGAAAAGAATTCACACCTATTATTTCAACTTTGTATATATAATAATAATTATTACATTGTGTTTTGCCTATTGGTGGTAGCCTGAAAAGTTTGAAAGTGGGCACCTTATCACCTGCATCAGTTTGGTCAATGAGGTTGAGGAGTTGATTGTCTTAAGAGTATTCAATTTTCTAAGGCCCGCTTTAAACGTCGCACTTTACGTGTGCCGAATCTAATTCAAATGAGAAAAATCTATTGTTTTTGCTCATTTGCATTAGATTCTGCACATGTAAAATGCGATGTTCATCATGGGCCTAAGGAATGTTAAACAAGTGTTGTTGTTTAAGATGAATAATAATATACATGATTACCCCTGAGGGGGCTAGATACTCGATAAACAAGTCATTAACTTCAAACAAGTTATTGATTTATTGGTTTCAGAATTGTTTAATTTAAATCTTGCCTCACTTGCTCTTACTTGTTACCTCCAGAACATTGATGAGACTGCCATTCATTGGTACACAATGTATGCACAACAGTCAACAACTTGACCTTGACTTTAATTTTTTTTTTAATACAATTTTAGCGCTTACCATGTTCATTAACTGTGCAAGTGTGAAGTGGGCCACACGCATCCAGGACACCTTTACTTTTGGAAAGCTTATTGCACTTGCTATTTTGATTATTATTGGCCTTATTGAACTTGGATCAGGTGAGTTTAAATATGATGAGGCATGTTCCAGTCATCAAACAAACTGTGATTGTGGAATCAGTGGGTATTTGTTGACTTTTAAAATAACATTATTTTATTTGGATGAGAAAATGATTGTTGGCAAGTTTTTGTAGTGGTATTTAATTCCCAGGGGTTCCCCATTGACGAGTAAAATCGTCTGTGCAATAGACAGAGTAAAATTATGTATGGCCGGCAGCTTGGGAGTCAAAGAGTTAATAAGTTGTAGACTTTTCATCAGTAATTCTGATACAGTGAAAGAAACGTAGCACATGTGTAAAATGGATAACCAGACAGCATGCTTGCACCCCTAAAAGAAAAATTGCCCCTGCAAGAATCTTTTTTGTTTTCCTTTGGTGTCATTGCTTGCCTCGTCATTACAGTGGAAGGATTTTGTGGCCACATCGGTTTGTGGTATGTGTGTATGTACATTTATATTCATGAACATGGCAGATTGAGTGGCAAAAAAATCTCCATTTACTTTTAAGGTAATGTCAAGAATTTTGAGAATTCTTTTGAGGGTACCACATCAAACTTGGCAAATGTTGGATTGGCATTCTATTCTGGACTGTGGGCATACGATGGATGGTATGTGAATATAAACATAAGTCAAGTTTAAGCTGGTTTAATATATATGGAGGCCTAGGCTTGCAACTCGACAGTCCTCATTACACAGAACATGTGTTCAGATTGATGTTTTTATAGTCTCCAACAGTCAACTTGAATACTGTAATTTTATTTGTCACAATTCCACAGGAACAGCCTAAATTTTGTCACTGAGGAAATGAAGAATCCAGCAAGGTGAGAATTGAAAAATCTTGTCTGACTAAACAACATCCTGTATGATAAATTTTGTCTGTTCATAAGCTGAAGACAACCTCAGTCCCTTCATGGCTTGCTCAACACTGATTCAACATTTGATCTTTGCTGGTTCACTAAAAGTTGAATGGATATTGAAAGTGCAAACAAATTTTTTCAGAGGTATTCAAACCATTCCAACGTAGTGGCAGCAATGTGCCAACAAATTTCAGGGGGTGCATTAAGGGCCAGGCACAGGACAAATTGACCAGCTGTGTACACTCTTTTGCCATGACTTAGTGCACCTGTTTTCATCTTTTCTCCGTTACCTTATCGTATTATCAAAAGCATTACAAATGTCCAGCTACCAAATGCTGATGACCTCTTTAGCAAAATCTTAATTAATGAAACCCTTGAATTTTACATGATTTTTGGGTAGTAGGAACGAGAAACCAGACCTCGCTGTGGAGATTCAAGTTGTTGAATAAACTGTAAACTGGCTTTGACTCCATTCAACATTTTTGGAAACAAACATGATTCAAGCAAATATTACAGTGTAAATCCATATTGTGTGCAGTTTAAACACTTTAAATTTAATTAAACCTTTTTCGACAAGCTTCAATATTTACCCACTTTCAAAAATGTGTAACGACTTACACTGTACATGTATTATTTATGTATTAACTCTCCTGGCATTTGTGTCAACACAGTGTTAAATGCTCCCTGTCCTCTTTAGTAAGAGGTTTCTTGAGAAGCTCGTATCATTACAGTTTTCTGTGGTAAGGGAGGCAACTCTGAAGAGTTAACTCTTACAGATAATGAGGCTGGAGTATAATAATTATTTTTTAAATTTTTTATTGAGCCTGTAATTTGCTTTTTCCTCTGGTATTAATAATTTTTGTGGATCATTTCAAACTAACCAGTTCACTTGTAGATTATCATGTGAGCTGTGTTACACACTTCATGCAAATTTGTGTGATTATTCCCTGCTTTGCCAAGCAGGCTTTGGTTGTTTCCTATCTGTTAATAAGGCAGTGATTTTTTCAAACCCATTAAGATCAAGATACATGTAGTATGCTCTTTTGAGGTAAGTATAAACATTGTTTTATCTTTAGGGATCTACCGCGTGCTCTGATGATTGGAATCCCTCTAGTTACCATTGTGTACCTGCTGACCAACATCGCTTATATCGCTGTAGTTGGTGGAGATGGAATTTTGAATTCTGCAGCTGTTGCAATGGTAAGCTGTAGGTGACATTTCTTAGAGGACGGTTTCATGGTTCAGTGATCTATTCCAAGCTTTGACACCAGATTTTTACTGAATAAGGTGAAGGTCAGTTAAGGCAAATACGGTAGACGACATCTGTTGTTCTCACAGGAGGTGAATTTATGGCACATAAGTTATCTGTTGGTGTTCAGTTGGTCTATAAAACAAAGTTACTGAAGATGTTTTTTTTAAGACTCAACATTGGTAACAAGGCACCATTGTGTTGGCCGTTATGACTGTATCCTGCTTTTTCTATTTTAATGTTGATGTTTGGTTCCACAGGTTGTCGGAGATGTGAAACTTGGCCCTGTAAGTTGGTTTATACCCATCTTTGTAGCATGTTCCACCTTTGGTTGTGTGAATGGACTGGCCTTTAGTGGTGCAAGGTGAGTTACATGTAACTTTTGAGGTGATAAGTGAGTTTGACGGCACTTAGGTGCTGTTACTTTGTTTATACCCACTATGTATCTTCAAGTTGTCTTTTTCCCATGTCCCTCCCTCATATAACTTTTTTGAAACTTTTTCATCAATTAAAATATTTATGTAGATTGCTCTCATTTACATGTACATACATGTGTAATTAACCCCGTTGAAGTCCTGAAATTTTCAGGCTTCTCTACGCAATTGCTTAATTGCATTCATTACTGTGAGGATTGTAGCTTGACCTGATTATTATTATAATAATAATAATAATGATAATAATAATTATTATTATTATTATTGTACTATTTAACATTATTAGCCAAAGGTGATGTGAATATTGTTGAATAATTATTGTTTCAGTATAATTACATAGAAGATTATTTGAAAAATATGCACTTTCTTTAAAATAATAATAATAATAATTATAATAATAATAATAATAATAATAATAATAATAATAATAATAGTATTATTTTCTTCGTCTGTCACCTCAACAAAACGGCTTGTGGCCAATTTGAAAAAAATTGCTTAGGTGATTATCATGTAATAATCACCTTAAGTGCAACCTGTCAGCACAGAGAATTTTCAATAATCACCTACATTGTATGTAATTATACTTAAGGATGTGTACATTGCCAGTCCATAATAATATTGCTTTTAAGTCCTATCTAAACTTTATTTGTAGACTGGTTTTTGTCGCAGCTCGTAATGGGCACATGCCAAAAACTCTTGCCATGGTACACAAGTCTTGCAATACTCCTATGCCATCCATCATTTTCTTGGTGAGCTGTCTGTTTTTAACGAAGTATTTTATCAAAAGGAATTGACTCGAATGCCATAATTATGCTACTGAGACTGGGATGAGCTTTTGTTGTTGCTGTATCTGTGAGCTATCTCACCTTGCCCTGATTTGCATATGCCCATCATTTTCCTATGAGTGCGTCTGTGTGTGTGTGAGAGATTGAGAGAGAGAGAGAGAGAGAGAGAAACAGCACTGAATATTAAAAGTTTCATTCCATATTTTATCAAAAGCTTGATGAAAATCTTAGCCCATTCTACTACATAATCTGTGATTATTGTCTCTTCAAAACTAAATTTTTCACAGAATGTATGTGCTAATTTATGCTTTTGCCAACTCAGAATTTACGAGTTTTTCATGGCCAATTTTTTTGTGAAAGTTCCAAACGTTTTGATATCAGGGGAGATCAGGAGAACTGGAACCAAAATTGTTTATAACAGGATAACAAGCAATCTTGTGTTAACTGTGCATGAACAAGGATAGTAAGCTTTGATGACACATACACATGTACCTGAATTATGTACTTCAGGTACTTTGACTGACATTTTGGTTTTTTGTTCCATGGCAGCATGTGATTGCAATGATCATGTTGATTCCTGATTCCAGTGAGTTCAGCACCCTGATCAACTACTTCAGTTTTGCTGCATGGCTATCTTACTTTGCAGTGTTTATGGCATTGCTCTACCTTAGATGGAAACGCCCAAATGCTGTCAGACCCTACAAGGTATTTTATATCACCATTAACAACACCATACACCGAAGGCTCAGTTGGTTGAGCACCAGGTTGCTGTGCAGGAGGTCGTGGGTTCAACTCCGGCCCAACCAACACTCGGGGTGTTTTAAATAACTGAGCAGAAAGTGCTGACTTTGTAATGACATCTGCAAATGGTTAGACTCTAAGCTTCTCTGATAGGGAGGATAAACCATAGGCCCTGTCTGACAACCCTTCAGTGTTCATATTCCTGTGGGACGTAAAAGAACCCACGCACATGTCACCAAGAGTAGGGCATGTAGTTCCCAGTGTTGTGGTCTGTCTGTGGTCTGTCAGTGGTGTATCATGGTTGAGAGGATAAATGCTAGGATATTATTAGCTACTTCAACCATCTCTAAAATCCGAGGGTAAACAAAGATATGACATTATTAACGAGACAATAAAAGTATGATCTGAAGTCTCATTTACGTAAAAAAAGATTTTATAATTTGTCTGCAAGTGATTTTGAGGGAAATATTAGGAACTGTAAAAGATGAAGAGAGAAAGGTGGTCAAAGGTGTTGAATGGGGTTGTCCTACATTTAACAGGCAAAACACTGTAATTGTTCAGTGTCCTCCAGCCTAGGGATCCTTATTCTTGGAAATGATTCTGTGCAAACTAACCTACGGCTTGCAGGGCTCGAAAATAAACGAAAAAAATTTAGTCGCATTTTGGGACAAGATACGAAAATTTAGTCACAATTTCACAAATTTTTAGTTGCAAAATCGCCACACTGCATTGTGTTGTCAGCGGGTTAGCAAAAAAATGTGAGCCTGCAATACTTGTGTGTAAAGAAACCGCTGAAAATGGCGAATGATCTAAGGAATGGATGTAACATCGCTGCTAAATTACTCTGCAATTACGCTATCTTCGGAGAAAATTCACAACAAGAAACAAAATAATTTTGTCATTTATATATTTATTTTAGCAAAAGTAGCAGCAAAGTGGCAACTGCTACCCCTTTTGTTTCAAAAGAGCGAAGGTGACAACAAGTCGCAAATTTGCGACTTCTCCAGATATCTCGGTCGCAAAGGGACAAATTTAGTTGCAAATGCGACTGTATTGGTCACAATTTCGAGCCCTGGCTTGTTGTGTTTTGGATGCCATTTTGGTTCAAGGTGCTCCTTTTAACTTAGCAAAATAAAGTTCTGATACAAGAACTATGTATACCTTGTATTATAATTGGAAGCCCTTCAGTTTCTTCAGTATAAATTAATTCATAGAAGGTGTGACTACAGATGTTTATTCATGAGTTGCAAAGCTTAGGAAAATGAATGAGTGAGCACCAAACAAGTGAGTTTTCCAAAGTTTTGCAACAAGTGAACAAAATAACTGCAAAATACTCAAGAATTTTTAAATGCAAAGTGTGAATTTTTTCACTTACCATCAATGTCAATTCAAATTCATGGCAGCATGTCACGCTGTGCAAAGACAAATTCAGACTCTGTTGACTTACATTCTTCATAGAACTGTTGAATCTTCCTCCTTGTTCGAGTTTGTCTCGATAAAAGCATCTATTAATTATAAATCCAGAGGAATAAAACGGGAAGCCAAAGCCATGTTTTTGAAACACAAACTTCAGGTGGGCGCTGATATGAAGACCATGCTTCTCCGAAGCCATTTGAGTTCTTTGCTCTGATTGGCCAAGTGATTCTGCTCTGGACAATGATTGGTTACATTTTTCAAATGTGAAGAGTACTATATGCGAAACTGATTGGATTTATTGCTTTTTTCACATGTGAAAATATGGTGCGTGTAGAATTATATTTTGCAATTACAATCCTGGTCAAAACTGTTGGGACAATTTGCACTTTTTTCACAGTCTCCAAAATCAAGACCCGTTCATTCATCGCTGGCATGTTGCAACATTGTCTGGGGGGAAGGGGGGGGGGGGGGGGCCCGAAAAAGGCAGCGAAAGAAGAGCACACATTGCTCATATAACAATGGAGGCATGTACAGTAAGTTCTCTACTTTTCGCCCAAAATTTGACAAGTGTCTCGAAGTGTTTTGACCCACACTGTAGGTTTATTGCCTAGAATTCTCGCTGTATATATATATCATAAAAGAGAGTATTGCATCAGTACCAGGACGAAAGAAAAGGGCTAACGTGACAAACCAGGAACTTTTACAACCCTGAATCAAGGTGCATGCTTTCCTCCTCCAGCTGTTTTGTCAGTGATTATCATCCTCTAATTTTGGTTGGGGTATTGATTAACGTACATGTAGCTACTGGTATTTGTACCCAGTGGGTGGTTCAAGCCAAAAGTTTTTCTTTCTTCACAGGTTTGGATAATTGTGCCAATAATCATCTCCCTGGCAGCTCTGTATCTGCTGATCACTCCCTTTTGGAAGGAACCTAAGGAGAGCTCTTATGCACTTGTCTTCATCCTTGCTGGTATTCCTGTTTATATCATTTTTGTTTGGTGGGAAAAGACGAAACATGCTTGTGATGGCTTCTGTGGTAAGTAATGTACTCATTGATGAGTTTTCTCTTTTCAAAATCCAGTTGCATTTTGCGATGAGATACGAAAATTTAGTCGCAATTTCGCAAATTTTAGTCGCAAAATCGCCACGCTGCATTGTGTTGTCAGTGGTTTAGCAAAAAAAATATGAGCCCGCAATACTTGTGTAAAGAAACTGCTGAAAATGGCGAATGATCGAAGGAATGGAGCTGTGCACGTAACATCGCAGCTAAATTACTCTACAATTACGCTATCTTCAGAGAACAGTCACAGCGAGAAACAAGAATTTTGTCCTTTTTTTTGGCAAAAGTAGCAGCAAAGTGACAACTGCTAAACCTTTTGTTTCGAAAGAGCAAAGGTGACAACAAGTTGCAAATTTGCGACTTCTCCAGATATTTTAGTCGCAAAGGGAAAAATTTAGTCGCAAATGCGACTGTATTGGTCGCAATTTCGAGCCCTGAAAAGGGTAGATGTATGAATATTATACAGTATTGGTGGATGTTTTCCATTTTAGATACTAACAAAGGGCTGAGATGTGATTGACAATCTTGCAAAGCTGAGGTCCAAAAAGCTTGTCAACTCATTTTTTTTTTTTACCAAATATTTGCATGTTACTTCTTAGAAACATCATCCTTTTAAAGTGCCTCTCACCTCAACACACTTTTCCCATATATTTATTCTCCGATATCATCCCAAATACATGGTGTTGGTTTTAGAACAGTTAGATTGAAAATTCACTGTTTCATTGGCTTTGAAAAACGGGAAAAGTGGTCATACCGTGGTTAATAACCGAGCAATGAAAGGGAATGGGTTCGATACCGGGTTGACGTCACAAATTAATCTGCATCGCTGTTTTCAAAGAACTACCTCAATGCAAATTAAATTGTGACGTCAACCCGGTATCGAACCCATTCTCCTTCATTGCTCGGTTATGGATCAAAGTATGATCACTTTTCACGTTTTTGAAAGCCAATAAAAAAGTCAAATTTCAATCAAAAGGTTCTATAAACAACACGATGTATTTGGGACGATTTCGGAGAATAAATAAAGTGGAAAAGTGTGTTGAGGTGATAGGCACTTTAAGGTCCTTTCTCCTTTTGGGGGAAGGGTGTTGGCTGGTTGGTTAAACAAGAGTTAATTAACTGTGAAGTGAGTATTGGTGGTCTGAGGCATTGATGGTTGGTTTGTGATGATTAGAGTTTGGCTAACAGGTATTTTTATTTTCTTTTTCCAGGACGATTCACCTTCTTTGTGCAGAAGGTGTTCAACATTTCTTTGGCAGAGGAAGCAGGGGATAATCTGTATGAAACCTAATTTCATCGTCGCAAATGTTCTCTATTTTACCCCATTCAGAGCCCTTTTGAAATGCTACGCTTTCAGACTGGTTGGATTCAGACACTGTTACATTTAGTCGACCCTGCATGAAATGATTTGATTTTAAGTATCGGTGCCAAAATGCACATTTAAGTAGTAGGAAAAGTTTTTCATTTTGAGCTGTGGGTGTGCTTCTCTATATATTTTATAACATAGAGGGCAAAATTACTAAATGTTCATTGGCCAAGACAGGGGGCATTTTTCATTAATTTTGTTAATTGCTCCAGGCAAAATTACTTCCATTATTTTCATGGAGATTTGTTTTTTTGTAGCAGGGCTGGTTTGATTGCTTTTGCGTTGTTGCACAAAAATAAATTTTCATTCAGCTGCGTTTTACAGTTCATTGGCGGTAACTGAACATCTAAATGGCTTCCTATGAAATTGCACAACAGCACACATTTTTGACCTTAATAAAATAATTTTGTCCTTTATATTATAAACAAGTAATTTCAAGTTTCCTCATAAAATTAAGGATTAATATCATGCTTATTTTCAGAAGTTGCAGAAATTGATATTAATCCTTTGTTACTTAACCCATATGATTTTCTATACCAATTGACAGTATAACGTGACAAGGTCCTATTTTTCCTTCTACCGCTTGAGTTTTCATCAGCACATCACCCGTTACCACTTGTTGATGAAAACTTGCTTTGGTCAACTGTAATATAATTTTAAAAAATGCAACAGATTCATCTTGCAGTAGAGCACTTTGGAAAGCAATTTTGATAATGAAAGTGTTTTACTCCAACATCTAAGGCAATTTCAGCACGCTTGCATCGGATGTAATATCCTTTGATACAAGCGTACTGCAAAGATTAATTTATTTGCCAATCCTGAATATCGTTTTTTTCGGGACATTGATCGTGTATGGTACAGAATAGTAAAAGAAATGTGACATCAATGTATGAAAACAAGAAATATCCCTATTATTATTATTATTATTATTATTATTATTATTATTGTAATACAAATATTTGTATAGATGGTTTTCAATCACGTGAAGAGACGGCCATGTTGGTGTACAAAACAATACGAATTTATGGCTCATGTTTTGCATTATAATAAAGTCTAATTCCCAAAAGACCTTTTTCTCTATTATTTTGTGCACTAACATGGCCGCTGTGACGTCAGGTGAAAACCATCTATAGGTGTGGTGTAAAACAATTAACATAGGTTATACAAGTACACGTAAAGGTTCTCAGTGCTGTCGGTGTGAATGAGGTCAGCCGTGAAGAAATTTGCCCAGTAGCCCGGCACCACATAAAAACATGGACAGGAACCAAAACACAAGTTGATAGGTTTACAGTACACCAGCAAGAGTAGTTTTGTGTGCACTTTGTGAAATAAGTATTATTTATTGATTGTCTAAAATATTTGTTGGTGTTTGTGAAAATTTTCTTGTCGAGGGTTTGTATGCACCTTAAAAAAAATCTTTAATTTGTTTCCCTACAGCCATTAAAATTTAAAATAACTTCAATTTTACTTTAGCGTCATTACTATTTTCAGAAGTTTTGTAGTACACTTTGTTGTGTTTGGAAGGAATAATCTTGACTGTCCTTTTACCTAAAACAAAGTATTTATTTCTTAAAATATAAACATGCGGTTGTTGACAGAGTATTTCACTTTTTATTTTGTTAATGTACTAGCTAGGAAAATAGAAGTAGAAATGTTGCAAACGTTCTCAGTTAATTAAGTGATATTGTGGACTTATACTTAACCTGTGGTGCATGGGAAATTTCATCCTTTATGATAAAATATGTTGTTTGTTCAAGTGATCTCACCTCACCACATTCATGATTGTATGACAAAGATATAGTACTGTAAGGTTGTGTGGAAAGTATAAAGGCTAGTACGTATTTACTCACTCAATCAGCGGCCAAGTGTTCCAACTGAAACAACAAAATATTTACATAGGAATCTTGTTCTACATGGGTTGCCATTTATTTGTTTTTGAACACCGTTGCCCAATTCTCGATTTTCACATTTCCCGTAATACACTTTGTTTGCTCCCCAAATTTTGCATGAACCATTGTTTTCAAATGCTCTTAGGATTATGCAGTGTGCCAAGAGCATTTGAAAACAATAGTTTGTGCATAATTTGGGGGGCAAACAAAGTGTATTATGGGTAATGCAAAAATAGAGGATAGACCATTTTACAGTCCTGTGCTCAGTTACCAGGCCTTAAAATAAAAGCAAGGCTGAAGTTGACCTTCCTTTGATACAAACCTCCCTGCTTTTCCTAATAGTATGTAAATAGAAACTTGTTAGCATTACAACAACCTGATTTACATAAGAAAAACAATGAGCTTTGTTTCAAAGCAAGGTCAGCGCTAGCCTCGCTTTTATGCGAAAGCGTGGTAACTGAGTACAGAACTGTAAAATGGTCTATTTCTGCAAATAATTGCTCAAGGCATAGCCAGAAGAGTACAAGATTTCATTACATGGGGCCAAAAGGATTTGTTTTTCCTCTGATTTATCTTTTTGCGCCTCCAATATTTGCAGACAACTATTTAACAATTATACGCGGAAGGCGAAATGATTATTAGTGAATATTCACCGATAATCACTGAGCCTGAGGCGAATAACTGTTTTAGTATAAATACACAGGTGATTATTTCAAAAAAGAGAAAAAAAACATTTCAATACGAAATCATCTTCACTTACAGTGGCAAAACGACTACTGGCAGCCATTTTGTCCGTCAAGGTGATTATCCGCTGATAATCCGAGATAGCGAGCCAATGAGAGCGCACGATTTTGTATAATCTGTGTATTTATACTAATGATGGTTATTGTTAAAGGGACTGGTCTGGGTTCGCCAAAATGACAAAAATACATCAAAGTAAACGATGTTTGTGTATACCCTTCAATAGTTATTGTAATGCGAAAAAAAGTTTTGTCATTAGCGAAAAGTACTTCAAAAAAATTTGCATTATTGTAGGAGGACAAAAATAGATATGAGTATTGTTTACTTAATGTATTAAGTCATTTGTTCTGAGTAATTTTGAATAATGTGTAATTATTCTCAAACGTTAGTTGGTCCTGGTGTTACTGTAATTCAGGTAAAACAAACTCATTTTATTAGCGAGTCTTTAGTTGGGTGGATGAGCTAGTTTTATGTACAACGGAAATGCACTTGTTTACTAATTCCTTGAAAATTCGAAGTACCAAACCAGAAGATCATAATATTTAACAATTAGACCCGTGGCCCTTGAGGGCGAAGGGTCTAATTGTTTTAGTATCACCCAACTAGTCAGACAGAAAAGACAATAATAAAGTTAGCAAATGCAAGTTAAAGAAATATTTATTTTGGAATAAAAACGAAAGAAAGCATAATGCTTTTTGCTACTCGAGAACTATTAATAATATTCCTCTAGTAGCGTAGCCAATCAAAATGCAGGATTTGCATTAGTCCACTTGTTGGGTGATACTAAGTAGGATTAGGCACATAACGTGTTAACGGGTTTATCTTCGGGGATATTGCTAATGATGTTGGTGATTTATCTTGTGGTGCCATTTTCCTATGACAGTTCAAAACATTGGAACGTTCTTGTAATCAGCGTCTTAAAGATTCGCTCAAAACCTGTTTCTAGTCCCTTACTAAAGAAATCAGTTCAGGGTTTAAGCACTTAGAATCATTGTCTAGGAAATCTTTGAACAAGTATTGAAAAAATTAATACCTTCTGTGTACAATTTGTGTTGTAATAAAGCATTAATAATTCATGTGTAGGTATTGTTATTTCGCCTCTCAGTGTTATACTTCGATCAAGTTTAAAACGTAAGGCAGTCCTGTTATTAGTATTGCTTAGTTGGTTAAAACTGAATAAAGTCAGATGATATCTTGGATTGACGGTTTTACCATCACATGGTGACAGCATTCTTAGAATCTTGACAAAGACGAGGTTCATTTAACAGACCGAGTGCCGGTACGTCGAGATGTCGCTATTCGTATTTCCATCAGAAGAAAGCAAAAAACCCTTCAGAGGTCGATTACATAATTTTACCTTTTTTTTTTTTTTTACTAAAGCCGTGTTCACACTCAACGTTAATTATGATCAACGGAAGTATAATTCAGGCAATCATACTCCATTCAATTTTATTCAATTATGGTTCTGTTCACATCTGCGAAAATTCAAATACAGTAGGGTAACATCGCAGTGTGAGACAAAATGGCGCCGTATCGCGTGGCTGCCACGATCATCATCACCATGCTTGAGGCGAGGAGAGAACCAAGGATAGCTTCTGAGAACAGAAGGTGACAACTCCAAATCTTCGCTCCATAAAGCGATTAGAAGTTTAGTCTGCTCATACCAACACGTGCTCGTCTAGCTGTTCAATTATGCATTGTAATTACTTCAAACAACCTCAAAGGGGTGGTTTGAAGTAATTATAATCCAGTTATAATCAGGGACTGTAATTAGTTGATGTGAACCCAGTTCATATTTACTTCGATTATAATTCGATCACAATCGAGACCTAATGTGAACACGGCTTAAGAGAGCTTCATGCGAATCTTGCGAATTCGCATAAAGGCCAAAAAAAAAAATTTTGTACGCTTTTGACTGAGTCCCCATTTGTTCTGTATTTCGAGTAAAGTAAGCAAAAGAAGCCTTGTAAAACTCGGCAGAAAAAAGAATTTTATTTATTTGGACACTTGCTGTATGAAAGGCTTGATTGTCCAATTTATCAGGGCGTGGGCCTGGGTAAAGATACACTGCCGGATGGTCCAGTTGAACGTGAACGGCGACCAAGCTGTGTAGCAACTCGTTTCCCGATCGCATATT
>NC_090892.1:46767734-46772734 GCF_036669925.1 Montipora capricornis | reverse complement strand
TATTCGAACGTGTGACCTCGACCGGTTCGCGGGTGCCTGATTTCGACAAACGACATGATTAGTGTATGTTCTCCTTCGTCGAACGCAATTAATAAACAGTCATAGATCGTTTCACAATAATTCTTTGGGACAAACTGACTGTTTTCCCAGGGAGGGTCTAAGTATCTACTAACAGCCCATTTCAGAGCCTCAGCCTCAGTTTCAGAGCGAGTCTAGAAGCGAGGTTATTCAAATGAAAACGAGTTGTCCAAATGAAATTTGTTAAACCCTATTCAACCCTGAGATTTTTTCAAGCTTTCTTGGCAACCGCTCAAGGTTGCTCCTCAACAGCAATGATCCCCAACTCTCATGTATTTCAATTTCCGCTGTTTAAATAAGACCAAATAAGTAAAAATTTTCAAACATTCTATGTTAAAACTCATTCTCATTCAAATCATTTCGCACCAAGGCTCGCTTTGAAGCATGGGATTTCGCTACCTTCACAAATGAAATGATTCTAGTTATCGGCCTTTACATGTTGCCAATAAACTTACTTCTTCCAAAAGAACATAAGAGGGAGAAAAACTGACATAGCAGCGTCGTGGAATAGTCCTCTTTCAATGATTTCATTTTGCACCAAGCCTACTATGTTTTCCGCTGTGTCATTTGGGATGTTTACCTAGGAACAAGAAAGCAAAGAAAACAAATAGAAATGCTCGATAATCCTGCCTTTTGCAGTCAGTTATACCAGCTAAGGTACATATTATGGAGAGTGTGTAATCGGCGCGGTTGGGTGGGTCATGGGTCATGGGTCATGGGTCATGGGTCGTGGGTCCCTATCCCTAACCTAACCCTAACCTTAACCCTTTTTTAAATCAACGACTGGAAATTCTCGAAAGAGACAAGACCTAAGACAAATTTGGACCGAGCACTGAGGGAGCTAATATTTATTTTTTTTTATCTTCAAACAAACACGACCCACGACCCACCTACGCTTATCGAGATTGTTGACAAACAAGTGCTCTGTTAAGAATATGTAAGCCAAAGACCACTACCGAAACGCTTTACAGTCCGGTAAGCACTCTATGTATCACTTACTACGGTGTATTCAGGCTGAAGCAAACAAAAGCATAAGCAACTCCTCGACCGCATGTTTCGCCTTTTGCAAAGGAATCCAGGTGGCCTTCGTAATCCAGATCCCAGCACATGGATTCCGGATTCCACCGAAATGGACCCTAGATTCCCTGCAATGGATTCCTGATTTTGCTGGATTGCGGATTCCTTCACATTGGGGCGATATCCGGTTGATCAATAAGCCAGTTCGGAGTTTCAAAGAAACACATGCGCGCGTCGGGTAGGCTGTTATAGATTGTGCCAGCATAATTTTTGGCATAATTTGAGTACACTAGCATGATTTTCGCTGATATTTAAAAAGTAGCACTACTAGCATAATCGGTATATATTGATAAGCCTGAAACAATTTTTGTTCAATGTTTTGGCCGTATTTGCACTTTGGTAACAGGAGAACCTCCCAAGGAAGCTAGCAGACTGGCACGAGATGACGGGATCGAAAGTTGCTTGCTGGTGTTGGTCACAGTACCTCGCATTTTCAAAGTTTGCCAAATGGCGTCAGCCACGCCGACGCAATTTTCCCTTTCGTAAACAAGCGCTGCCATTAAAACGACACTTATAATTTTCACTGTTGTTTGTCTTTTGCAAATGGGGAAAAAATACTTAATCTAGGACTAGATTGGCAGCGTATGTAATTTAAAATTCAAAAAAAAAAACTGAGAAAAAACCTTTAAAAAAAAACTGACAAAGCTGATCCGACGACGTCGAAATCGGTTCAAAGGTTCATGAGCAAATGCATTTAACCTCTACACTACCGAATCAACAGCTTTGGCTTGGCAAATTTAAAGTACTTAAATAAAGCTAATCGTAACAATTTATTGAAAGCCAACCAAATAAAATGGCTTGGTTACAAAGAATGGCATCGACCGTCAAAAATGGCATCGCTTGTTTACGAAAGGGTAATTAGCCACTCCGCCCTTTAACTTGCTGCTAGAGACCATAACAGAACCAGCAAACATAGCCAGACACCGTTGCCTTAAGACAAAGAAAGCAAAATACAATAGAAGTGGAGCTTGTGACACCAAAAAAGTATTGCTACACGATCGTGATACGTTTTTTGGAATTGTTTCGCTCTTTTCGCAAAGGAATAGTTTGAAGAACAAGAGGCATAATTTGGGTAAAAAATGGGCACTGCAAGTAGCGTAATATGCTACTTTTACTAGGACAATCTAAAAAAGAATGGCGTCGGGATAAAAAAAAGTATCTTTTGTTATGGAAATTATTGCAGAAATTTGCATTCAAAAACTTTTGTATTTTTACTATATGCTTGATTTTATCCCGACGCGTGCACGTGTTTTTTGGAACCCCGAACTGGCTTAAACGTCCTCTTAGAAAGGATAAACGACACTGGCCGTGTTTTCACGAGCGTTTTTTCAGGTCGCTTAGCTTGTGACAACCAAAAATTCCGTGAAAACAGTTCCTTTCCAAACTCGCTATAAAGTTAAGCGAGTCGGCAAATTTCAATAGAATTCTCATTATATTTAAGCAACCGAACCAGGTAGCTTAAGCGAGTTAACAATTACTTTCGGCCAATGAGTCGCTTGCGGTATACAACAGGAGTGCTATTTTTATTATTGTATTGGCACGTGCTCTCTCCTCATTTACTCTTACCTGAAAACAAGTATCACGTTTAAGCCGAACCACTTTCAGGAATGTTAAGCGAGACAACGTCTATCGTGAAAACACGGCCACTAACAGAGAGGTTAAACATGACGTTTACGCCAAACGGAAAACGTCGTAGAGTGGTTTTCAATTGAGTGTCGAAAGTAATTAGTGAATTACTTTGGTTTATGATTACTTCACTCAGTGATTGGTTCAAAATTCTCGCGCCATTTTTTCAACCAATCAGAAGTGAAACCAAAACCAATCGTGGCTCGCGCGTGCACATTTTCCCGCGCTTTGTGTCGGCTGCGTGTAATTACTACGAGTTTTGATTGGTTTACTGGATTGTCTCCGACCTTTCTGATTGGCTAAAGTAATTACTTTGGTTTTAGTTTTACGACACTCGATTGAAAACTGCTCTAAGTGACATTAGGGTTTTGCCAAAAATGTAAGAAACCTGCCTGATATTAGGTCATTTCTGTCCTGTTAGCTCCAGATATCAAGCAACTTCTCAAAGGAACGAGACAAGTTAAAATGAAAGAATTTTCCGCTCTTACGACAAGCAGGAGCCTGCCGTTAGATAAGATAAGATAACTTTATTTATACACGGTGTTTCCATCAGTTGATCAATTTAGTTCATTATTATATAAAATAGTATATCTATCTACCTAACTACAATAAAATTGAATAATAGCAATTCAAATAAAAGAAAGAAATAAAAATTTTGCTTTTCATGGAGGCCGTGTCTAAAATTTACTTAAAATTAAGATATTACTTTAAACTGTGGCGACTTAGCTTAAATTTGAAATCGGTCAGTGAAGACGTTTGTCTTAGGTCTACAGGTAAGCTGTTCCACAACTGAGCTCCACTGTACAAAAAACTTCTCTTGAGATAATCAGTTCGGGGTTGTGGAAGAACTAATTTATTTTCAGTATTCCTTAAACGATAAGCACTTACGTTGTCACGATATACAAATCTTGATCTCAGATAATCAGGTGTCAAACCATGTAATGTTTTATACATTATGATAGACTTCTGTTCCAATCTTTGATAGTAGAGTCTTCGCCACCCTAGTGCCCGGAACAAATCATCCAAATTACTATCATAGCTGGCAGACATTAGGATGCGAGCTGCCCGATTTTGAAGCCTTTGCAGTTTTTCAGAAAGGCCTTTGTTACAGTTTCCCCACACTACACTGCAATAATCAAAATGTGGTTGAATAAGGCTATTATAAACTTTAATTAGAACATTAAATGGAGTGAGATGCCGAATTCGTTTAATTGCACCAATGGCACAAGCTATCTTCTTAGAGATGTTTTCAATATGACACTCCCAGTTTATATTTTGATCGACATAAACTCCAAGGGATTTAGCGGAGGTTACTTGTTCTATTGCGTTTTCGTTTATAGTAAGAGAGGGACTTTCCGTAAATTGTGATAACTTCTGCCTTGATGCAATAAGAATAAACTCAGTTTTTGTCATATTTAGAGTGAGCTTGTTAGCAGAGAGCCATTCGTACACATTACTCAGGTCGTGATTAAGGCAATAATTTATATGCTAATATCAGTACTGGCAAGCGTCAGGCTGGTATCATCTGCGTACATTCTGGGTTCCGAATATGTCAGACAATGTGGTAAGTCATTAATATATATCAAAAACAGAAGAGGTCCCAAAATTGTTCCCTGGGGAACACCACATCTTAGACATTTCGGTGTTGACTTAAATTTAGATGACAAATCTGTGTTCGATTATTTAAATAAGAAGCAAACCATTGATGGCTGGTCCAATAACTCCCATAATATTGCAATTTTCGTAACAAAATATCGTGATCTACTGTATCAAATGCCTTTTTGAGGTCTAAAAAGACTACGGCATTAACAAGACCACGGTCTATATCCATTGCCCAGCTATCTGTAGCTTCGATAAGTGCTGTGAGCGTGTTTCAGTAAGAAATTCTTCGAAGGATTTATAAAATCCTGTCACGTCTCTGCTAAGGCTTGACCCAATTTCTGTGAAAAAGGAGTTTAGCATTTCTGCTATATCTGTTTGATCTCCAGAATTTACTCCATTATATTCCATCTCATTAATAACAGTTTTGTTGGACTTACGTGAGGTCAATTCATTGATTGTTTTCCATGTTTTCCTTTGATCCCCACAACAATTGTTGAAGGCATTTTTATAATAAGGTTTTTTCGCGTTATTAAATTCCCAGTTCACTTGATTTATAACCATTCGAAATTGGTTTCAAATAAATGGATCTTTTGTCTTAATAGGCCTTCTTTTGAGGC
>NC_090892.1:46755234-46762734 GCF_036669925.1 Montipora capricornis | reverse complement strand
CTTAAAAATCTTAGTAAACGCAACGACATAAGGGCCGTTTATACGAGAGAAAATAAGCCGCGGCTAACTCTGGCCGCGGATTACGTAAGCCGCGAACACCCCGTATAAATGGTACAAAATCCACGTTCACGGCTTTGTCAAGCCGCGGCTTATCCTGGCCAGGGAGTTTATACTCGTATAAATAGTTCCTTTCGCGGCTTACGTAAGCCGCGGCCAGAGTTAGCCGCGGCTTATTTTCTCTCGTATAAACGGCCCTATTGTTGTCAAATCGGCCGACAAAGGCGGCGAGGTAGTTGTTTGGCGGTCCGACCTTTAACAAAAAGAAGCTTTGCGGCAACTTTCGGATACCTCGTTTTATGCAAAAATCTCTAAAGATCTCACTTCCAACAATCAAAAACTTGTCAAAGACACCATTCAAAATCTTACAGTTAATCAAGAATTACCGGACACTGCCACTAATCTCATCATCAACACCCCTAGAACTTCGTGCATTTACTTCTTGCCTAAAATTCACAAACCCAACAACCCAGGTCGACCTATCGTTTCTGCCTGTAGTTGCCCCACCGAACTCATTTCTAGCTACTTATACAATATTATGACGCCTATCGTCAAATCTTTGCCATCATACATTAAAGACAGTACACACGCACTACAAATTTTCCGCGATTTCAATTTTTCCGGCCAAGACAAACTTATTTTCACCATGGACATTACATCTCTATACACAGTCATTCCTAACAGCGAAGGTCTTCAAGCACTTAAACACTTTTTCGATCAACGCACTGTCAAAGAACCTAGCTCGGAAACGCTCCTCCGCCTTGCCGAACTAGTTTTAACACTTAAGTGTTTTTCATTCGCCGGCAACTATTACAAACAAATTAATGGTGTAGCGATGGGCACAAGAATGGGACCTAGCTATGCCAATCTTTTTGTAGGATATGTTGAACACCAATTTTTTAATCATTACAACGGCCCCAAACCTGAACTCTACGGCCGCTACATCGACGACTGTATCGGCGCTATTTCATCCAGCAGAGAAGAACTCGATCAATCTATAACCTCCGTCAACTCTTTTCATCCGGCTCTTAAATATACCTGGGAAATTTCGGAAACTTCATTGGCTTTCCTAGATATCAAGGTTTCTATTAGAGGCAACGTGCTATGTACTAGTGTGCACTACAAACCTACTGATTCACACAGTTATTTGTTGTATTCATCGTCACATCCATCACATGTCAAGAACTGCATTCCTTATTCTCAATTTCTTAGACTTCGACGTCTATGTAGTGATGACTCCGATTTTTCCAGCAAATCAGAGGAGATGTGCCAGTTCTTCAAAAAACGTGGCTATCCTGTCTCTGTGGTCAAAGCGGGCCATCGCGCCCAACAATTTGATCGACAGTCGTCACTACAAACGTCACAGAAAGATAAGAATGACAGAATTCCATTCACCCTCACTTTCCATCCTCATAATCACGCAGTCAAAAGCATCATTCTTAGTAATTTTAAATTACTCCAAAATGATCCCGAGACTGGTAGAATCTTTTCGCAACCTCCACTTATTTCATTCAAACGCGACAAAAACGTAGGCAACTTTTTAGTTAGAAGCGCGCTCAAAACCAACGAGCAACCCGGCACTTTCAAATGCGTGCGCTCACGATGCAAAACTTGTCTTTTCATTGTTAACACTAGCAAGATATCGGGACCTAAGCGATCTGTTAAGATCACCGATCGTTTCACATGTACCTCCGCAAATGTCATTTATTGCATAACCTGTACGTTATGCAATAAATTATACATTGGTGAGACAGGTAGACGACCAGGTGACCGATTCCGCGAACACCTTCGCGATGTTGAAAAGAATGACAAGGATCCATCTAAGCCAGTCGCGCGCCATTATAATCAGCCTACCCAATCCAAAAAAACACATGGCTATATGCGGTCTTTCCCTACATCTAGGTACGACGGAAAGCCGCAAGAATCTGGAACAAAAATTCATCTTTCAAATCGGCACCCTTAATCCTCACGGTATTAACGAACGCTTTTCATTTAACTAATATATTCCTACTTTTCACGTTGCCATGTTACCACCAATAGCGTAGCTCCTACTCTACTATAAAAACCACACGTAACCCATAATCCCTCGATTCGCTCTGACGAAGGGCTAACGCTCGAAACGTCAGCTTTTAGAATCTCTGTACGGTGGTCAATTTACATTATCAACTCCGTTGATAAACCAAATTTTTGTATACTACTTCCCCACCGACGCAGCACCACAGTTTCTTTAGAAACTACCCCTTCATTCAAAATCTTACGGTTGCAAGTTAGCACTGCAAGGGTAGCGGCAAGAGAATATGATGTAAGAGGGGGGGGGGGGGGGGGAAATCCCCGTGCCCTATGATAATTATTTGACATCTATTTTTAGATAACGCCCGTGCTGCGAAGGTTATTTATCTGTCGTTAACATGACCGCGCGCGGGTCTAGTTTTACTTAAATGGACCAATAAGGTGTCGTGTTTAAAATAACCGCGCAGTATGACACGGAAATAATAATAGATTTCAATAATTTTCATCGGAATAGGGCCAAATATGAGGGATTCGTTCCCTTGGTAGAGGGCAACCAAGGTAGCACCAAAACTGGCCTGTAGTTGACACAATCAGACTAAGAGCCTCCTTTGATCATTACTTACCGTTTTGCCGTGAGTGGTCATCTTGCAGACTCCCGCCAGAGTGTTTCTCATGGCGTACTTGGCAAAACTCTCGCCCTCATTCTCTTCTTCAGGAAATGTCGCTAAGTATTCTGCATACCTGAAAAGATAATCAAAAAAATTAAAGATGGAAAAGTGTGTCTTTTTTAGGTGCATAATGCACGACCAAGTTGGTAGGTTCAGTAGACCATTTGACTACAGAAAAGTAAATGTCTACATTACTGGGAAATTTACCCTTGGAACTACCCAGGATCAGCAACTTGCTTCTCGCAAAACGGCACAATGTTGGATTAAGGAATACTTTAAAGGCCATCATTTTGTTTCTCTTTTTTTTCAGTCCTATCAATATTCAGACGAAACAAAAAGGTTCTCAGGTTATCTTAAATATAACTCCAGAGCCTCTTTGTCACGTCTGAATAGGAATATAAATTTTGTATAGTTTTGTCCTACTTTCGTTCAGCGTCTCAAAATTCTCTAGGGAGTCTTCAGTTTCTAAATTCAATTATTAGGCCCAGTGGTCATTTCTGAGAAGGGACTTTAAAGTGCTATTATGATCAAAAAATCAATTCCCTTTTTTCCTTTAGATTTCGAAAGTGTGTTTGCTTAACACTTGACTGGCAAGATTTTGAACCGTGATTTGTATCCAGATGCTGTTTACTATGAGTGTAAGTTTTCGATGTCAGGGTCCGCCATTACTCACGTTTAAAACTCAGAGGGTTGGATCTATGGAAAAGTGACGTCATTTGTAGTAAGTCTTTGACGTCATTTTCTCCTCGATCCAGGGGCCCGCTTCTCGAAAGTCCCGAAACTTTACGGGCCATTTTCGGGTGTCACAATTCCTTTTGAATCTCAAGAACGGAGAGGACTTAAGTTGTCAAACTTCAGAGTCATTTTTCTTCTTTTTGTTACCTTGAAAACATGTTAAAAGATATGCTCTCCAAAACAAGCGGTTGGAAGTTTCACAAATGGCTTTTTCGGGCCCGAAAAGGTTTCGGGACTTTTGAGAAACGAGCCCCAGCTCTCACAATAGGAAAGATACCGCCTCATTGGTTGTCGAAACAAAGGGTCTTTTGTTCCTGTGGTTGGCATATTTGAATAACAAAAGCAATGTTTGTAAACAGATATCTTCCCTATATTTTAAAGTTAGTAATGGCGGACCATTAAATAGGAAACTCCAGTTAGACTAAACAGGTGTCTTTTTGAAATTAAGGCTTAAGGCTTAAAACTTGAGTCACTTAGTGTTTAGTTAACATAGTTTTGAAATCCAAAGAAAAAGAAGAATTGAATTTTTGGTCATAATAGCACTTTAAGCACAGGTGACTTGGGTCGTGTTCTATAGGGATCAACCGTTTTTAGTTGGTTGGGTTTTTTAGTGTTCTATTCGGAAGAAACCGTTTTTGGTTGGTTTGGTTGATCAACTTTTTCAACCGGCATGAAACAAGTTTGAAACGGTTGAAAAAGCATTGTCGGCGACCGCTGTCGTTTACGCGGGCCATTTAAAGTCGGCCCGCCATGTTGCTTTCCCCCTCCACTTATAAACGCTGACAAGTCTGGTAATAACTGTTCCCAGGAGTTACCGCGTTTCAACCGTAAAAAGGGTTGGGAAAGTGTTCTATTGGGAAACCTCAACCACTTCAACCTAAACTGGTTGCGGTTGAAACGTTTGATCCCAACAGAACACGACCTTGGAGAGACGTACACCAAGGAACCGGAGGTGAGGCGTTTTCATTTTCACCTGCTTTGTCACTACCAACCAAGTTTGAAAAAAGTCAGAAATAGGACTCGTCTCTACTTTGCTCCTCCAAGTTTTACCCAGGGTTTTCCTGCCAACAAGACCCAACATATAATTTGAACTGTACTAGTAATGCCATTATGAAACGCAATAGTATTATCTGTAAAAAACAAACAAACAAACAAACTAGTTGGCATGATCCCCTTGTGGGAGACGAAAAGAATAAACTCTGCTTATGTAATGAAATGCACTTATGTTAATGAGAGGATGCGCATGAGCAGTGAGTGTGTATATGTTCTGATCTACCGAACACATGTAAATTTCGGAACTTGAGAAATAACACTGAGTGAAAATGCTGGGACTCAACAGGTGTTACAGCTTAGAAAAAAACATAGAGATACATAGCCTAAGATCCTAAGCTGGAGAATTCATTAGAGCTGGGCCACTATAGGAAAGGGTCAGTTACAAGTGCTAAGTCTACAAAATTGTTGATCGAGTTTCTTAATGCACGATAAACACCGTGTTTGCAAAACATGTCGCGAAGGGTTACCAGTAAGATTCGAAAACCATCAAGCCCATTGCATTTTTCGATTAAACGCCACGTTTATCAACCCCAGTGTGTTCGGAAGACAGGAATGAACTTTATAACTAGATTTTATTATGATCTCTGCGACACGATTTTGGAGTTTTTGAGGCTTTATATTAACAGTAATCCAGTTGTCCAACTCTCAAGAGTGGATATAATTGAAATTTTGGTGGGTTCCCAAAGAGTGCAGTTGTCACCAATCCGCCGCTCAAAAACTTCCTAACATGATATTAGGAACGTTAGCCCTATCAAGTACGTAATATGCTTTTTACCAGTTTTCCTCCATGGATCGAGCCACACAGGCCTGGGCCGAGACAAGCATTGGAGGAGTAACTTTAACCAGAGTTGGAATATCTCGGATGATCTCAGCTTTGCAGTTTAAGTACTCAACTGAAAAGAAAAAAAAAACAAGAGGTGGACTAGTTGACCAAACTAAATGTTTATTTTCTGCGACCTTACCTATCGCATCTTCTCACTTACTGGGTCAAATTATAACCGAATTTTTTGTTCTGAAAATTCTTACCTAAAATGCATTCTACAATATCAGGAGCAACTTCGACATATTTGGGTTCAATTGATCAGACCGAATTATGTATATTACTAAAAACGTTATTATTCTCTTGCAGAGACATCGACGTTGAAGAAATTCCAAACTGACTCAGAGCAAATATCTCAAACTTTACAACGTATAATCGCTTGAACTTCATCAACGAGGTAAAAGGTGACCTCGTTGTTAGGTAGTCCCGGGAGTTCCAGTGCCTCATCCTTAATCAGGAAAGGTTTTCTTTGTTTAAATAGACATGACCTCCTTAACGCAACATTTCGATTGATTTTCCCACGACACCAGTCCTTTGCCAGAAATTATAAGCTTTACATGATTCCTTTCTTATTCTTTGGAGTAATAATGGTCACTCGTGTCATCCCAAACGTATTTGACAACTCCTCTAAGGTAGCTTGCTTTGTGAAAATGCCGTAAAATGTTAGATGCAATATACTGAAACATATTTGGCTCATTTTGGACCCAACCCTAAAAAAATACAGGTGAACTGAGAAATATTTTAAACGCTGTTGCATCGAAAAAGGTTTTTCGAATTGGGTTCACTTATCTTTGCTTAGTTCCTGAGCAGGCCTCGAGCCATGCATCAAAATCGTAACTGCGACCTTCAAACTTTTATCAGTCATCAGTCGGTCTTCGATTACAAGGAGACTCGGTGTAACAAGAAACAGCTTTAGTGGAAAGCGGAAGGAAATGGAATTCGAGAGTCCATTGAGAAGAAGGAACTCAGCACGCGAGGAATTCCCTCATCTTCGCCTACAAATATTTACTAACCAGCTGACGTTGGAATATTGATGAAGTACTTTCTCGCAATAGAGGTGGCCCTGACTTGGCGAGCTTTTGCATCTTTACAGTTTCCCTTCATATTTTCTACTGCCTGCCAGAACATTAGTGGAACTTCGCCATTCTTTTCGGAAAGAAATTTCTTAAATCCCATCATCTGGGCAGGTTCATAAAGGATGTCATTGAAACTCCTGAGAGAGCAAAAAAAGTAAACTTTATCAATGAAATTGACTTTATTTTTTAAAAAAAGGAAAAACAAGAAAAATACTTTAAAAGCAAGCATCTGCATACGAGCCAGAATGCCCATCAGGGCCGGCGTTTATCTCCGGTTTCCGTAGCATGAAGCGACTATGAATATTTCTACTCCACCCTGGATGGGATGCTAGTCCATTTATACACCTGGATGGAGAGAGGCACCGTGAGAAATTAAGGACGGTGCCTACTATTGTTATACAACACAATGTCCCCGGCCAGGACCCGAACCCGGACTACTCAATCCGGAGTCGAGCACACTAACCATGAGGCCACCGCGCCTCCCACCTCATTAAAAGCAAAGCTAAGGCAAATTAACTTTTTTTCTGGATTTCAATACCACTTGTTAAGATCTGCTTTTCCCGCATATTCAGTAAACCGCGCAAAAATACCTTTGAATTAGTAGGTACAGTCCTTAAAGCAAATCGTTTAAACCTTGTTAGGAAACTTGTTGTAACAGAGAGGAACGAACATGATGAGGGAAAAGGAACTTTATTTAAGTGTCTAGTCGTCTAGCGCTGGAGCACTAATTCGCTATTTTTACCAATCCCACAACACAGTTCATTTTGGGGGGTTATTTACCATCGATATCCAGTCACTGAAGCATGATACAGTCTCAAGAGTAAACAACTTGTATAATTTTTATGCAAAGAACCCCCAAAACGTATTGAATTATGGGATTGGGGAAGTAGCGAATTGGGGACACTGTGAACTGAAATCAACAAATTAACGCAAATCAAATGAAATGTTGGTTTCTGAGGAGAGGGGAAAACCGGAGTACTCGAATAAAAACCTCTCGGTGCAGAGTAGAGAACCAACAAACTCAACCCACACATGACGCCGAGTCTGGGAATCGAACCCGGGTCACATTGGTGGGAGGCGA
>NC_090892.1:46742734-46750234 GCF_036669925.1 Montipora capricornis | reverse complement strand
TAAACTGGTATGAGTGAGTTGGAAGCGTAGAGAGAGAACTAAAAATTCATCGTTCACAATGTGCTAACGTCCTCCACAGAACCTTGAATTTGGTCATTTCACGTCGTCATTTAGGAGATGACGGCAAAGAAATGTACCAAAATGTAAAACGCAACGTGCAGAGCGTGCAGAGCGTGCAGAGCGTGCAGAGCGTGCAGAGCCATTATTGTTTTTGCTCAATAAACCTACCGTTTTGTAGCGTCGTCGTTGCCGTCGGCGTCGTCGTTTCGTAAGCTCCTTAAAGTCTACTTAACGCCGACGGCATCGACAATGGAAGCGTGTCTTGATAATAAACATTTGCATGTGCTAAGACCAGAGGAGGATATAACTAACGAAGAAAAAGTACTGAAGAAAGGTTCGCGCATTTGGTTCTCCATCTTGGTTTTCCGCTGACCACAACATCGATACTGAGGCTCAGGCCGCGATTTAGACGTAGAGCTTTCTCAAAGCGTGAAAGTTTTTTGTCTCCCTTCAGAAGTTTTTAGCACTTCGCGTATCATAAAAGGGATCGTTCAGGACTGGTTACCAACTTGCAAGCGAACTCTTCCAATAATGTTCTCCATGTTGAGAGCAGCGCCTCTGCAACGACGTTCTGGTCAGCGAAATACAGAGAACTCAAAGCTAGAGCTTTTCGTTATGAATTATTTATCAATTATTTCGTTGTTCTGAAATGTTCCAGTGTTCCTGGTTTTAGCACAAGCCAGCAGCAGTTGCACGATTGTTTGTTTCATCTTGTTTGCATTGCGGTATGCTGGCTACATCACCATGACCCGGATCGGTCAGAACGTCTCTGAGCTGAAAAGAGTGAGATTGAAAACATGCAACGCGACAATCCAGTGTAGGGCTTCCGTCGTTGGAATCGCCGTCGTTCCTAATCTCCCTGGCTTCTCGGGTCCCATAGTTTTCCAGTGGACTTTCCAAAAGCTCGAATTGTTTATCAACTAAATTTGTACCAAGTCTTAACATACTTAAAACCGTAAATGTAAATGCTTTGTTTATAGTTAAAGCTATAAACTAGCTATCAAGCTAGTTCAGAGGCAACCCACTTTTAAAAACCCAAACTTAACGGAAACAAGATTAAGAACCCCAACTGGCATGGCAGGCGGAAACCAGTTGGCTATTTACAAAGCGTGGTAGAGCGGAATCCGGGACAACCGCAAACAAATTCAAACCAGAGGCCAGAACGGGATTTGAACGCGTGGTAGCCGCACGCAAACCGAAAGCCCTAACTAGTGGATCACGCCGCTTCCTAAGGAGAGGCCGCCGCTTATTTCCCTTTCGTAAACGGTCGTTGCCATTTCTCAGAACGGTCGTTGCCATTTCTCAGAACGGTCGTTGCCATTTGAAACGGTCGATGCCATTTTTTAGCTCTGAATTACACTCATTAGGTCTAAGAACTCAAAAGGTTGCGGTTACTGGGAGTTGTGTCTCGCTGGTCATATGAGTTAGGGTTCGGGTTAGGGTTCTTTTTAGGGTGAGGGCTAAGGACCCGAGTTCGAGTTTTGAAATTTTCGAACTCTTTTTTTCCTCCAGTTTTTCTTTTATAAATGTTTTTTTTCCTTTTTTGTCTTAATTTTTGTTAATATTTTTTCTTAGTTTGTTTCTTTTAATTTTCTTTGAAGTGAAGTGTGTAGTCGACCGTTATAAATGGCATCGACCGTTTCAAATGGCAACGACCGTTCTGAGAAATGGCAACGACCGTTTACGAAAGGGAAATTTGCGAGACCGCCACCTAAAGGAGATTCGTTTTTTGTAAGAATATCAAATTTATGGAATGCCTTACCTTCTGATCTAAAATATGAATATAATGTTAATGTTTTTAAGAATAAGTTAAAAACATTCTACTTCACTAGATTACGTGTTGTGTCCGATGCTGATGATGCTCGTACTTTCAAACTTGTCTGCTGTAAATATCGTAGGATTAATAATTTAGTTAGATGTTATTGTTTTTTTTTTCCTTTTAGAAATTACCAGCGAGGAGGGATTGGTGTAGTTAGTTTTTATGCTCATTGTGTGGGTTGGGTTGGGTCCAAGTGGGTGATACACCTTGTAGGGGACTTAATGTTCTATTGTATTGTCACCTGCCTTTGTTGGTAAATTGATTAAATAAATAAATAAGCAAATAAACTAACTAATTAATTAATTAATTACTTGATTAATTAATTAATGTTGCAAATAAACTTACCTGAATACAATTGTCGACAACGGAAGTTAACAAACTATTTCCTTTCCCTTCCGGAAGAAGCCGCATTAAATCATCTCTGACACTTGGGCTCATGGCGATCTTTCGAGGGGAGTTTGGGGCGATATACGTGGCAATAAGGGTCTTGGCCAAATGAAATTTGCTGAAGCTTCCAAAATCTTCCACTGGTGATAGATACTGTTGAGCATCCTCCCAAAGGTGAACGCTCTTCAGCGCTTCACAATTTCGCGTTTTCTCTAAATATTCACGGAGAGGACCGCCGGCCAATTTGTCTCCGGTCAAAGCCACAAGTGCAGCTGCAGTGACTTCACTGGTGAAGTAAACGTCTAGAAAAAGCATTAAAAAAAAAACAGGTTTCGCATGGCATTCGTATCCTTACATTTCTATACAATGGTGATGGAACAATGAAATCCGGGATTTCATGCAAGCTTTGAGGTCAAACCAAAAAACCCAAAACCACACCATTCCCCCTCTTTCCGAAAGTGGGCTTTTGGATACCCCACGGTATTTGCAATTCACGTAACTGTAGAGCTCACAGTTTATTATCAAACCAAAGCAAAAACAGTTCTTTCTCGGTTATGTCCTTTAATGCACCTGGAAATTTGAAACTAGTCGGTCTGTTCAAAAACAGTCATCTATCCATCAGACCAAACTGAGTATTAAAACTTTTTTTGGAGGAACTGACTTAACATAGATTGTCCATGTGATATAATGGTCATCTTTTGTCCAAAAGGTAAAGAGAGAGAGAGAGAGAGAGAGAGAGAGAGAGAGAGAGAGAGAGAGAGAGAGAGAGAGAGAGAGAGAGCCTAGGTGCGACGTTGAAAAAATGTCGAATTCACTCACCACCGCTGCTATGATACCCAGCACGGTTAAACTGTTCCGGTAGTGGGGTCTCCCTGGGATAAGCACTCCGTGGCTCGCCAACAAAGGCGGCTATTTCATTTCCTGTGTCCTCAAATGGGATTAAACGGGCGAACGAGGCTCGCTGTAACGCCAGGATCGCGCTCCTAGGCGGTGAAGCTTGTAAGAGAATAGAAAGATATAAGTTACTGTTAGGTAAATAATGATTTGTAAAGTGTGTCCCGACATTTTGAGAATGCAAAACTGACCGACTTTTCTTTGGTCAAAGACGCGAAATGAAGTATTACGGTGCTCCAAAAGTGGAAACTGGGAACCTGGCTTGAAACTACGAACCTGGCTTGAAACTACATGACGTTAATCGATGATTACTATTTAAGCAACAGAGGACGTTTTCCGTGTTTCCATAGCCTCATCTAAACACGTGGGGGAGTTGGGAGAATTTGAGACAGTTATGCAAACCCGAGACGCAGCCGAAGGTTGCATAACTGTCAAGAATTCTCCAAACTTCCCCGAGTGTTTAGATGAGGCTATGGAAACACGGAAAAAAAGTCTACTATTGCTTTTATAAAATATTTGTCAAAGATAATTCAACAAATGAAGGAAATTGCTGGTTTTTTTACTTCTTGATTGAAACAGATTTTCTTCACACATTCTTGTATTTCCTACCAACCAATCAAAACGCGCGTCTGACAACACCACCAATCAAAATTCGTGATGTCACAGCCGTGCACGTGTTTCCATACTCCCATCTAAACACAGCTATTGACCAATGAGAGTGCGCGTACTATCCTAACTATTTTATAAAATTTTGACGGTTTTCAATTTCGTCAGTTGCTAACTTAATATACTACCGAGTTTAAGTGAGACCACACTGAAATATCATTGATCTCTGTCAAATGTAGTTTCCTATGTTTCCGGTAATGATCACAGTTGAATGTCACATTTCCAAGTTTTGAGTTCTGATCAGCTCTGTCGTGAACAAGTTTGACACCTTCTAAGCATGCTTTTAGCCAGGATTTTGAAAGTGGGAGTCCAAATTTTATGTGGGCCTTCGGCCCACGTAGCATGACGCCTGTGGCCTAACCCTAACCCCCCTCCTAGGGGGGTCTGGGGGCATGCTCCCCCAGAAAATTTTGAAAAATTGAAGCCTCTTAGACGTGATTTCCGCGATTCTGACAGCTGTAAACGTCTTTCAATTTACCTATTAAACCGCTGTTTTTCTTTGATAATTTTACTAAGCTATCCTTTCCTCAACTTACCTTGTTTAACATTGAATTGTATTTCGGATAGGAACTCCAGTTGTTATGAAGAGTGATTGAAATTTGAAGTTGTCAAGCCATGATTTACACGAAAGAACAGATATGCGTGGCTTTGTTGGTCGAACTGCATTCTGGTCTACAATCTTTAACTATTCACCTACTATTAGTATTCCTAAAGCAATATTACGATGATTGGACATGTTATTACACCAAATGGCTATTTTGTTGTAATGCCCGCCAGATTTCGCTTGAACAGAGCAGAATACAATCAAGCGATTACAATAACATTTGCAGCCGTGAGATCGTCTTACCGAGTTGGAAGGCGCATGATCTTTGACTCATATCCTCATTAATAATCACCAACGTGTGTACTAATTTATAGCAGCCGGCAAAGTAGCCTGGGGACGACTTGGTAAGTCAATATCACTGAACAGTGGCTTTGCCTGTGAAATCGCTTCGCTCAACTTTGATTCAATTGATCAAAACAGAAAGGAAACTCGCTAAAAAAGTTTTAATATAGAAGAAAAATACGACAGCAACACTAAAACAACTCTTGAGAGCAAAAAGAAATGTATGTTTTATTAATTTATAGACACTGTTTTCTTACATTAAGCACAGAAGCTCGTAAATGGCCGCCCAAAACAGGCCGTCGAAAATCTCCCATTTCTGAGAACTGGCCGTCCTTTGGACGGCTGGACGGCCGCCTGGCTAAAAGCCTGCTTCTAAGGCATGCTCAGGAGTTGTTAGAGTGCAAACCCGACTGGTTAACACTCTAGTTTTCGGAGTTTTTCTTTGTGACTTATAGATGGAGCCACCTGGCACCAGATGCATGGCGGGCGGCTTGCTGTAAAATACGCAACCTCTAAAACACGCGAAATAAGCAATATGTGCAAAACGCCTTATTTTAACGGCGTTTAACTTGCAAAATGTCAAATTGCTCATACTCACCGTTCCCAAGAGGTTTCTCATGTAAACAACTGCAAAATGGATGTGTTTATGTGTTTACTATCCGGTTTTGATAAAACAGCTGTCAAAAGGACATTAAAACCGAGTCTATAATAATTCAATGCAGGATATAACAGAGGATTGTCAAAGATGAAAGGCGATTTAATGTTGAAAATACTTACAGCAAAACAAATCCATTTTGCAGGTGTTTACATGAGAAACGTGGGGGAAACATTGAGCAAGCGCAGTTCGACATTTTGAAAGTTAACCGCTGTTAAAATAAATCGTTTTGCACGTATTGCGAAAATCGCGAATTTTACAGAGTGACACAAGCGTCTTTTGCATATATTACGCATATTGCATTGCGTATTTCAAAACAAGCCATGGCGGGCTGCACTAAAATTGGTCCATAAGTAAACAGAGTAATTTGAGAAGTGTTAAAGGCAGGCGACAATACACACCTGATGCCGACCTGTCTGGCGATCCATACAACTCTACAGTCACCCGGTCTGTGCTCGGTTCTGATGCAAGTGCCTCGTATTGCGTTTTGCGTTTCTTGGTGGTTGCTGTCGGTAGAAAGGCGTATGGTTGGGGTAGTCTTGGAAGATTAACTCGCTTCTCCTCAAGGACTTCCCACTTTTCTTGCTCTTCAGCATCTGCACAATATTCCACAATTAATCCATGTGCGTGCGTTGCATATGACATGGTAGGGAGTTTAAGGGTGTGATTGCATGACGAATTTCAGCACGGTTAGCCGGGCTGAATTTTTAGCCCGGGACGTGAAAGAAATCCTCTTGAAATGAAAGTGGCGCGCGGTTTTTGAAACTGGGCTAGGATTGTCATCCTGGGCAAAGGGGCTGAAAAATCCGCAAAAAGTCCCTGTAATCGAAATCGAATTTCAACCCGGGCTGAAAAAATAAAGAGAGCAAGCATCGACTGTGTCTTCGCATCTTCGAAAATTTGCGTTTTGCGCTCGGGCTGAAATTCATCATGTAATCGCAACACAATTTCAGCCCGGGCTGAAACTAGCCATGTAATCAGGCCCTTAGTGGCCACTTGCATGGAGAATTTCAGCCCGGGTTGAAATTTCAACCCAGCTAGCCCGGCTGAGACTCCAGCCCGACTTTCTGAACAAATAACTCATTTAAAAAGATAGCGATTACATGATCAAAGCTTCAGCCCGGGCTGACGGAAAATTCCAACCCGGTTTGAGGTAACCGGGGTGGGGTTTTCAGCCCGGCCAAACCGGCTGAAAAAAGCCATGTCATCGCTATTTTTATTGGGCATGCGCATCGACTGTGTAGATAGGTAAACGTGGGATCTGGGAACAATTGATCGGTTCGTCCATTGGCAACCCAAGTAGGCCTGGCCTTCTCTTGCGATGAGTGTAGCTTTTATTGGTTGCCAAGTAGGCTGCCAAATATATATTTATTATATGACCAGCTCCGTTAGGGGGCAAGATAAACCAAACCCCGCGCTGTGATTGGCTACCCGAGCGGGCAAGATGGAACTATCTTGCCCACCCGGTATTTCTCGCTTGGTCCCGCAAGATCAAAGATCATTTTTTGGTGTTTTATCCCGTAAAATAAGTCCTTTATCAACCAAGCTTGTTCGGTCAAGATGGCTGGATACTGGCCTCGTTCTTTTTTTGCGTGTTTATGGACCTCGACGATAAACACGCAAAAAAAGAACTTGGCCAACCTCCAGCCATCTTCACCTCACGCTTGGTCAATGACACATATATTTACTGTATATTTACTGTATGTTCCAAGCAGATACAATCCCAAAAAGTTGGAAATTTAAAGCGAACAAAAGGCCAAATTGTGCAGAAAGTTGGGCGCCTGCTTCGAACAGCCTCATCTTTACGAAGAACTTCGAACTGCCACCCACATTTACATTCCGCGCCCGGACTGCGAGCGTTGAAATTAGCATGCTAATCAAAACAAAATTCCAGCCATGTGGATGGGACGAAATTTCAACCCGGGTTGAAATTCCCCTTGTAATCAGACCCTGAGATGCGACGACGGCTGCCGCAACGACAACGCCACAAAACAATAATATCGTTCGTTACAAGATAAAAATAACACATATTTTTCTGGTAATCGGCATAACAACGACATGTAATCTCCATATGCGTCATCTCTGCTCTCAGCAAGACTACAGCACGGGCTATTCCAAGCAAATTGGGGAAAG
>NC_090892.1:46722734-46737734 GCF_036669925.1 Montipora capricornis | reverse complement strand
GTTTTTGCGCGGTTTAAAACTATGCCGAGAAAGCAGAACTTAGCAAGTGATCTTGGTATCCAAAAAGAAAATTAAGGGTAACAACGCATTTTTCAGAGATAATTAAGCTTCAATTTGGAAAAGAACGCCATACATTGCTTTGTATTTTAAAGCTCTTTAAAAATATTGTTGATTAATTATCTTCGAAAAATGCGTGGTTACCCCCCATTTTCTTTTTGGATTTCAATAACACTTGTTAAGATCTGCTTTTCCTGCATATTCAGTAAACAGCGCAAAAATACCTATTAATTAATAGGCACCGTCCTTAACATATCATTGCTTGTGCCATGCCCACGTGCAAATACATTTGCCACAGAAAAATTGTCACATAAAAATTACTCGTGTGGATGCGACTTAACTTGAGGACTGGAGTTTGGACGACAGTTTGTGATGTTGATTGTCTGTATTCAAGACAGTTGTGGTGGAGAGCAGGGGAGATTATCAAAATCGTCGTGCATCGAACTACGTGCCTTTCTGGCTATATTAGTTCATATGATACCGATACAACTCCTAATACAGTTATGAAAATTTTAATCTAGTACAAGTACAAGAAAAATTCAAACTGATATAAGATTCTGCACCAGTACCGTCTATTTTGGAAAAACTAACACATGATGCATCCATAGAGTAACTTCGGTCCCCGTTAACCGCTGACCAGTTTTTGCTAATCGCGTATTCACGAGTCAAAAAAAGCAAAAAAAAAAAAGATTTTCACCACTAATTGTCGAAGTTGTTTTTAAGAGATATGCTTCCTGGAATTTTCGTACCATGGTCAACTTTATTAAAGATTAATGTAATCATCGCTTGAGCGAACAAACATCAGCGGATAGATAAAATCGACCCGTGGATTCGGCGTATGAGATTCAAATCTCTTTAATAGTTTGCTGTTACTCACATAGCTGAAAAAATTGGGACAGATACTGCAGAGGTGTCACCAAACCCTAGCTGAAAGGCCTACCTTCCACGACTTTCCTGTAGGTCAGTAGCAAAGCATTCGAAATAGTAATCGAAAGTTGAAGATTGGACTCACGATGGGTGCACCTCGATTTCTCCCGAGTATCGTCGAATCATCATCGAAAAAAGAATCTCTCCAAACACTACCCAACTTGGTAATTGCATAGAAATGCCGTTGGGTATCTATCTGATCTATGGATCTCGACACGTAGACATTTCACGAGCGTTCTTTAATTTCAAGGGTTCAAACAACCAAAAAGGCCTATTCTGCTCGCTAACTGTTCACAAAACTCTTGAGCTGAGTGCGATTATAGTAAAGGACAAGACAATTTTTTACAATGACTGCAAAAATTCTCGCGCGCTCATTGGCCAATTTTTATTGTCAATAAGCGATAATTACGCGATATTGCTCGCGTCAGATTGAAGTTTCTGGCATTTTTGTCTCGCTTTCGTCTCGTGTTTTGACTTAATTTTGAGCCCTCTGCTTTTTTGTTATCGTAAAAAACAAATTGCTGTCAGTTTTTCATGCCTCGCCTATCGCCTCGTGGATCCACAGCTACTTTGACAATGTTATGACGCAATTCATGATCAATAACAGGACAGACGCATGAAAAACTGACATCAATTTGTTAAGATGACCGCCAGGTTAAGATGACCGTCAGGTTATTTGCCGGGTACTAGAAAAAAAAGTAAAAAAGTGACTGTGCCAGTGCGTGAATTTTCAGGCCGAACGGGACACTTATTACAACAACTCTAATTTCAAGTAGCTTTTTTTTATAAACTAATGCGGATGAATCTCTCTTGCGCCGACTATAAAGGAGGAGGATTATGGTGAAATAATATACTTTTTAAGTTTTTTTTATTTTTATAATAATGAAGGATTATGGTGAAATAATGGTACTCTGACGTTGACTGGAAAAAACGGTTGAAAGGAAACATCTTACTTGACGACTCGGCGGCTTCCTGAAGGTGATTGCATAACAGATATTCAAGAAACAAGTCAGTTTTCCAAAAGAACTTCAACCTTTCCTTTCTGACCCATTCTTTTACACGATAACGCGACAAATGCTGCGTATAAACGAAGAAAAAATGCAAAATTATCCACTTTCAACCGTCTCATACACAGACATGCAAGACAGTGACCCTTCTTCACCCACTTCACCAGGAATGGCGATCGTTTCACAACACATTTAAAAACAGTCAGAAGAAAAGTCTGAAACGGTTCGACTGACTCACATAACACGTCCGTGGAGGAGAGGGCTCAATGCTAAAGTTGTCAGCTTCCCTGTTATAGCAGAATCGTTTACCAAACACCTGTATGGAATGGGAAGAGAAATCACTATGACTGTGTAGAGCTTGAAAGAATAACAAACACTTAGTCATGAGTGTGATTCAAACAAACTTTCCGCTTTCCTGAAAATCTCTCGGCACTTTTCCCGTTCCATTCAATTTGGCACTTTAAATCTCTGAATTTTTGTTTCCACAGAAAGTGCCCAAGAAAGACTCATTTCCAGATTTTTCCGCATTAACAGGCTTAACAAGTCGAGGGAAGATCGCAGACAGGCTAAGCACGCCTTTTCAACCGTTCTCGCCTGGTTTATAATTAATACCGTTTGAAGAAAGATAATCAATACTAGAACACAAAACCGGCCGGCCTTAAACTGTTGTTTCCTAAAGAACAGGACCAAAATTCCATGCTTAGCAAAAAGCGACACACAAGCGCATCTTGCCGCGGAAGTGGCCAATTGTAAACGAGCTATCCTTGCGGTTTTCAAAACTAGAGATTTTTTAGAGAAATCATTGAAAAAGATTACTTAGTCACAGAACACTGACGTACCGGCAGAGAGAGAAACGTGTTTAAGTAGTCGACAAAGATGGAATCACTCAAAAGCTTTTCAAACAGCTCTTTACTTGGGACATCTGAGAACAAAAAAAAAACGGCATAACTTTATTGTGCCAGATAACATCCACACAAAATGAAAGACAAATCTATAAGTTCAAACAGTTATTCGTACCTCGAATAGATTCCACGTCAATACAATCGCACATGTCGTCGCCCACTTCAGGCAGAGTATTTCCTGAACTTCATTGGCCCATTGTGCTTTGTTTCAAGTTGCCATTCGCAAAATTTTGGCGCGCGACGCAACAATGGGCGTAAATGTACACGTCATGCGCGTGCTCAGAGGTGTTTTGCAACGAAAATGATAGCGCAACGTAGTACCATAATACCCACAGGCCGATTATAAACTACTCATATTAAAAAAAAAAAAGAAAATTTCCAACACCAAATTGTATTCATTGACGTTTGTTGGCTCCTTCGTTCTTGAGAATGTCGACAAATATACCCTACAAAATTGTAGGCATTTGTATAAAAATTAACTGAATATATTTTTTGACAGAACATGCGTTAGCTCACCTGACTTCTGTGTTTTCAAAAGATGGACGAACTGATAAGCACTCGAATTACAGCCTTAAAATGTATTTCATTCTTGTTTCTTTATTAGCGCTTGATTGTAATGTCCAATTAATTGACATAAAATCACAATATTGACAATGAAGAAAACAACACTAGCAGCCCAAACAAATGCAAAGGTGTTCATTCCCTCAAACTCCAAATAGTATGCAGAGGTAAGCCATAGGCCCTAAAAATTGAAGAACAAAAACTTAGCTAATTCAATATCAAGTCTGAAGTTTTCAGAAAAATTTTTTGACACAAAGGTAGTCAGGCAATCAATGAAAAATACTGAGTAGTACTCTTACAGACAGCAAGATAGTTCAATAGTATTGGAAATTCCTCATCATTAATGTAATTTGCTGAACAAAAGAAATGTGAAAACAGAGATATTTTTTAATGAATAATGTTGTTTATTGCTATGATTAAACTTGACATTGTGCAAATATAGCTGATTTTTGCACGGTTTTGATGACTATCCGTTTTTGGATATGGTACATGTGAGATGTGATCTTTAAAACTTGCCTTACAAACTTAATATTAGTATTGACAATTAAAAATAAGTATTGCTAAAGTAACCAGCATTACCTGACTAACAAACCATCCTGCTGCTAGAACCATTGCCCTCCTAAATGTCATGTTTACAGAATCCAGGATCAGAGGCAAAAGACACAAATACCACAGAAAATACTACACAAGGAAAAAGCCAAAAATTTAGGTTCCCTGTGTTGTGAAGGTCATTGACTGCATGGGTGGATGAAGGCACACAGAACTGACACTTGCAGTATAGGCTGAGTACCACAGAATATTCAATAACATATCACCAGTGTTTGAGATAAGCACAGGGTCTAGTAGCCTATGAACGCAAACGTATTTCCGGCGGTTGGGGAGAGAAACCACCGCCGGAAGTATGTGTGTTCGTAGTGTAAGGGCCTAGGGTCAAAAACTCAACAAAGTTGAAGATCTCACATGTGGAATAGAGGGACAGACTTTGAAAAAGATATAGCCCCCACCTACTGATGCTGACCCTCCCTAGACTCGTTTTAATTCCCTGTGGACACCCTTACTGTAAAACGTATCTCAAATTCTACATCACAAGTGTAAGTAATCTATATCTACTGAATTATTGGGAGGCATGGTGGCCTCGTGGTTAGTGGGCTTGACTCCGGATCGAGTGGTCCAGGTTCGGGGCCTGGCCGGGGACATTGTGTTGTGTTCTTGGGCAAGACGCTTTACTCTCATGGTGCCTCTCTCCACCCAGCACCAGGTGTATCAATGGGTACCGGCTTAATGCTGGGGGTAACCCTGCGATGGACTAGCATCCCATCCAGGGGGGAGTATAAATACTCCCAGTCGCTTCATGCTACGCAAACCGGAGATAAGCGCCGGCCTGATGGGCCTTCCTAGGCTCGTAACAGAGACTTTACCTTTACCTTACAGAATATTTACCTGTGATGTACAGACTTTGTTGAAGGTGACAAATGCAAAGGTTTGCACAAAACAGCAGAATGAGATATCGCGATAATAAAGAACACCAAAAGTGACTGTAAGCAGCAGCTGAGGGATGAATGACACCAAGCCCAGTGCAGATGACCAAGTGGAACCTTCCACAAGGTACAACATGTAGAAATACACTGAAAAGTTATGTTTTACATCCTGCCTTGTTACATGATACAAGTATGTATGCTCTAGGAATTCAAAACCGTACCTATAAATAGACGAAAAAAAGATTCTTAGGAAAAAGTTAAAGGTTCTAAAAAGGACCATTGGTTGAGCAAAGCTTAAAAATTTATTAATCAAACTCTTGAAAAATGTCTTCTCACTCCGTCTTGTCTCTCCTTGGAGGACACCCAGTCACTTCAACTCATTTATTACTTGCCACTGTCCTTTAATATGGCTTTAATATGGGATCTTTGACTCTCTTGCATTTTATCCCTTGGCCTCGGTTTTTTTTTGCATGCCATAAAATTGTAATAAATGAATAAATAAATAAATAAATAAATAAATAAATAAGATGTTTTGCAAAGATGTGGCCAGGTATCCAGAAGTCTGTAAAATGTGTGATACACTCTTTTTTTTATAAGAATATATTTTATAAGAATATCAAGGCTGAAATTTGTGAAATTTTAAGAATATTTTAAGAATAAAGCAGAGGCTGAGATTTTGAAAAGGATACCGGTAGATATAATTTTGTGTGTTGAAACATCTGTAAATACAATACAATTTTATGTTTTTAACTTAACCATATAAAATTATTCCTTTCTTTGAACAGCGAAACTAGCCAACAAAATGAAGAAACCTGCACTAGCTATAGCAAAATGTTGAACATTAATGATAGTTCGATGAACAGTACATGTAATACATATGTACAGTATTCAGCACAAAAGACATAAACTAAACCGCAAAAAAGCATTATGACAAATTATTTCTTTTTTAAATAACAAAACCTAGCGAAAACAGATCTAGATATCAAACACTTGTAATTTATACCCCAGTAAATTCTAAAACGGAAATGTCATAAGCTATAATTTAAGAATAATAAAAGAATAATTTCCGCCTAAAATCGGCAGAAAAATAAGAATATTCAGCCTGGGCCAGAAAAACAACATTCTTATATAAAAAAGAGTGTATTAGAATGACCTTCAAATAAAAATGAGTAACTTGCAAGAAGCCCTGATGAAAACAGAACTTGATTTCATCACAGTGCAATTATGCTGCACACTGCTTCACAAAATGAGCTGACCAATTGAGTGTGTTGTACTTTCCAGGCATGGTAATGCATATATTAAATTGTAAGGTCTAGTTTCACCTTTTATACATGACTCCACTTAATCCCAGAAAGGTCACCGCTGAAATCATAAAGAACTTTAACCTTTCAGGATGGAGAATAAATGTAGTAGTTTGACATAAAAAGTCACGAAATCCAGGTTTAGGTTTAGTCTCGTGGACACATGATTTCGAAGAGTTAATATACAAATCACTGCCTGCCAACAGAACAAGCGGCAAACCATAAATTATCGGAAAGATCTTGAAATGTACAGAAAGAGCGAAAAATACAGCCGACATCGGGATGTTTTTAACGACGACGAAGTATATGGTTGCGAGTACTAAGGTGGCCATGACAGCCTCAGCATTTCCGCGAGAAGAGACGGTACACGCCACAGGGTTGAACAGCCACATCCAAGAAAAACTAACAGCTCTGTGATAAGAACAGCCTCGTACACAAATGATTTTGTACAATAAATATCCTGCTAGCACATCGAAAAGAACAAATAGTACTTTTCCAAAACACATGTGCAATGAGATATTTGGAGTCAGGAGAAGAGAAAGAAGAGGTGTGTAACGATACGTTGGTCTCAAATAAGGCGAGTCGCCCTCCACGACGTGTCGAGCCGCATCAGTGAAGACATGGTAATCTATGTCAGTATACTTAACAAACATGTTTTTATCATGCCATTCTCCGTATATTATCAGACAAATCCTCAACAGTAAAGCAAGAAAACAAGAAAATTCGATGCTTTTCAAGACACTATTTACGTCCGCCATATTGTACGCTTGGTATCCAAGCCTGCATCGTATGAAAAATTCAACATGTCAGTTTTCGCTAGTCAATCCGTCGCTGCCGCGTTTCAGTCCGATATGGAAGCCATTTATGAGAAGGTAATTCTCACGATTTCAAGGATATAAGGAAACGTGCTACGTAGTTTGTCTAGGACTACGGTAACTTTGTTGGATTTTCACGCTTGTGTAAACGCAGTATTCGTTTCCCGCCAAAATCTTTCCAAATGGCCAACTTGGTGTATCTTTCCTGGAAGTGAGAAAAGCCTTTTAGTCTTTTTTGGATTTTAAAACAATTGAAGTCATCAAACTAGGTTTTCATCCAGCAAATTGGCACAACGAAGGTTCGTCGATTATATACTGGTGTCAGTATCCGGTGGGGAGCAGGATGACATTGCTAATCAAATTAACAAATTGATGTCAGTTTTTCATGCGTCTGTCCTCTTATTGATCGTGAATTTTGTCATAACATTGTCAAAGTAGCTGTGGATCCACGAGGCGATAGCCGAGTGGATCTGCAGACTACTTTGACAATGTTATCACAAAATTCATTGTCACATAAATTATAAATTCATGTGTCTGTCCTCTTACTGACAATAAAAATTAGCCAATGAGCACACGAGAATTTTGCAGTCATTGTAAAAAATTAAATTGAACCCCATGGGAGCGTAAATATTGCAAAAGGTCCTGTTATAACATAGCAAGCAAATCTACACAATCAAATTTAGAATGCAACACCGTGCATTATGATTTTGTTGTCAGGACCTAGAGTCAGAGTCATGCACTAATGAAGGCATAGTCTTAACATGAACAAACTTGAGTCTTTCTTCCTTTTCATAAAAAGTATTTACTTGTGTTTTCAAGTTGTAATAATTAATCAATAGAGAATGTTTTCCATGTTTCCATAGCCTCATCTAAACACGAGGGGGAGTTGGGAAAATTAGAGACATCTATGTCGAGGGTTTGCATAACTCGTACTGTGGTAGAAGGGGTAAAAAAAATCCATACAGAAATGTTTTTCTAGGTTTTAGGGTTAGTCTTTAGGATTTTAGGATTTTTTCTTTGGACAAAACTGCTTGTAGGATATTTTTAAGGGCAATTTGTGTTTCCAGGAATTTTTTTGAAATATTTTTGTCACCCCCTCCCCTCCCCCCCTCCTTCCCTCTCCAATTATTTCTAATGGTCCATCCCTTAGTGAACCTATGTAGTGTTTAATGTTTGCAATATTCATGGCTGTCAGTTCTTGAGAACTCAATATCTCCGAGGATTTAAAACAGTGCAAATTATAACATGAACGTGAAGCAGTATTTCTTGTGCCTAAGCTTATGTCACTGACTTGGAAATACAAAGCTTCCATAGACATTTACGGGTATTTTTAATACAGGTCTTGTTTTTCTTTCTCTCAGTATAAAGTAAAAGACTCATATGGCTTCTACCTCAGTGAATTTCTGGATGAAGGTAATATGGATGTTGTAGATCAAATAATTTTTGCCATTCGTGAACACAGTTCTGACTTTGCATAAATTCCTTTGAGAGTCCTTGATTTATCAAAAATATAGTATTTTGTAACTGTAAACTGCATATGACTGACTAAACATTAAATTATGGAGGGCGTTATGAGTGAACAATTTGTAAACCTAGGTAACGAAATACATAATTAATACAATATTCAGAAAGCACACAAAAATAACCAAACAAAAAATATGAAGTATCATGAAGAAACCCACCTAATATTATTGCAGGCATTATTCCCCCATAAGTATTTGGCCACAAACCAGTAAAATTCCCTTTGGAAAAAAGTCCTGAGGTCCTATTCCACATGTATATGAAGATATGATAATGTCCAGCAGTTAAGGAATGGGTAATAGTACCTCAGAACTGGAAAATTGTTGCATTTAAGGTGTTATGTCCAGAAATGCGTGTAATTGGATGCATGCCGAATTTTGATATCCAACACAGAGTGTCTTGTTCAGTCTAAGCGTTTACTGCCTTTTTCCAGCAATATGGTAAGTGTTAAAGCATGCACATTTTTGAGACGTGGACGGCAACCGGAAGTGACCTGTTTTCCCTTTTAACTTGTCTTCACACAGCCACATTTACATTGTTAAGTACCTTTTCTCCATTAGAGATGATTGGTATAAAAATCTGGGAGACACCACTGTCTTGGCACTCAAAATGTTCTCTTCTGGTTGCCATCCACTTAGAAAAAACCTGCATGCATATAAGCTCCCTATTTTCAGTCAGGGGAAATTCAGCTGTATATTCTTACTTGAAGAACAGAATAAAGTCAGGGAGAAGGCTTAGAGAACAGCGTACGAAATAACAAGTTGGATTTTGACAGCTTTCTTTCTCGGCTTAGAACAAACTGAACATTTTAAGAGAAGTCTCTCTTGAAAACAAAACATTCAACCATTTTCAATCTACTTGGGCCCACCTTTTGAATTAATACCAGGTATTTTATAACTATTGATACTATGAAGACCGTGCGAGCTGAGTTTTCTTGTTTTTTTTTTTTTTTTTTTTTTTTTTTTTTTTTTTTTTTTCCTTCTTCCTGTCAATTAGCATTGTAATGTAGAGCTTTTATGGGTTGTATTGTTAGTATTGTATGTAAGAAGACAAGGATGACTGTTAGTTTTATCGTTAGGTAATGCTGTAAGTGGAGTCTGTATGGCATGTATTCTTATTATTGTAAGCAGTGTATGTATTGTAATTGCAAGTTGGTATAGTATTAAAAAATTAAAAAAAAAAAAAAAAAAAAAAGAGAACACTTTGTGACGCTTATCAAAATCACATGCATTTCTGAGAACACTTTGTGATGCTTATCAAAATCACATGCATCTCTGGTCATACATGTATCTCTTCAGGGTAACAGTAAATTTTGTGTTTCCTGTCATCATCTCACTTGGTTATGAAAATGTTAAAATAAGTCAATATTGAACGTGGTTTGTGAGATTTTATAAATTCCGTGTTTGTCAAACTTGGAATCTAGTCAAGTAAACTTTAACTTGATCACTTTTAAGAGTGTGAAGATGTTATCTTGTTTGCCCTACAGCTGTAGTTGTGTCTGAATCAGCCTTCCGGAGAGAACTTTCAGAAATGTCTTTTTTTAGCATCAGAAGCTCAAACTTTTGAATTAGCTGTCAATCAGTACTAGGAACTATGGTTTTGTAAATCTAAAGTCATAAAATTTTAACCCCTTTAGGAAGAATTGCGGGCATTGATAGTGACGAGGGTGAAAGCAGCTCTGCAGACGACATCGAAGATGAAAATGATGACGACGATGGATGGGAATCTGATAAAAGTGGCCCAAATGTGCGGCACGACCTTTCTGATGACACCTCTGTGGTCGGCCTTGGCTCAACACTTGCAAAAAATGAAACTTTTATTGGGGCGCAGCACACCACCATAAATTCTACTGCAGACCAAAAGAGGAGAGATCATCAAGGAAGTTTTATAATGCATGATGCCGCCACAGCAGAGAAATTGCAAGTTAAAGCCAGTTCAAGTCTGACCAACATTGCAACCCTTCCCTTTAGTGATATGCAAGAGCAAAAGGGCAAGGATTTGAAGAACCGTACCTGTGATGCAACATATCTTATTTACAGTGATGAAGGGTATGTATCATCAAGACCACTGGGGTTATCTAATGCATGTGACAAACAGGTTTCTTCTGCGTCTCCATTTTCTTCATTGGATACAAGACGGGATGCAATGCTGTCAAGTGAATTTCTCTCGGTTGGTTCTGATACTGACAAAGATCTTGTTCAAGCTGTTTTGTGCTCTCGAAATAAGATTGCTCTTGCTTTGGCTGAAATCACACGGAAGACATGGTTGAGATCTTCAAAGCTTTGTTCAGAGGAAATGGCATGCCCAGTTGATGGAAAGATTTTTGCGTCGAGCAAATCTGTTGAAGACCTTTGTTGTACTCATGTTGACAAAATGTTTAAAAGCAATGTCAGTGATGTTAATACCTCTGTAATTGATGAAAAGGGTTTTGACAGTAACAACAAGGGTAACAAGGTTCCTGATTTGGAGAATTTTCAACCTCCTAACTTAAGTTTGAACAAGTCATCCCCCTTTGTTCAGCGACAATCAGTGAGACTAACCTCAGATTCCTCTCCACCAAAAACTCTCCAAATCTCTAATTTTGAACGTGATGAAAAGAGCTTTGTGTTGAACAGACAGAGTTTTGATATTAAACACAACAGGAAATATCAAGCTCTAAAATCGAGATCTGACGAGTCGCGTGTCATTGTTAGGCGACAGCATCCAAGATCTGCTCAAATCTGTTGCTTTGACAAAAGTGATGTGAAGTCTCAACCTTCAAGAAAGAGAAGTGTCACCCTATGTCAGTTGACTTCTTCAGGGGTGAGTGCTCTCCCTGGGGAAAATCTCGAGAGAAACTTTGTTAGGATCGCTTCAGTTGGTTCTGATGAAAATACTGCTTTCTCAAATGACGCGGCAACATCCTCTGCTTGTTCTCTAGTTTCTCCTCGACCCCGATCACAGTCGCTTAGAAGTTTACGCCCGCGGAGGTAGTCACAGTTACACCCAAGCAAAAATTTGGACGGATGCGCTTTAGATCCACACAGTAGCTCGCCTGTTGTTGAATCACAAACTACTTTATCACGGAACCGGACAATAGCCTCTGGTCAGGGCCTTGTGCCTCTTGAGATGTTATCACAGTCACCTGTAAGTGTGCGCCCACGGAAATCGTCAAAGGTGTTAAGAGTAAACGATGGTGTCTTCTCAACTAAATCTGGCGGAACGAAGGTGGTAAATTTCGAATACCACAACGATCGTCGTGGGAAATGTCAAGTCTTCAGGACTGAATGCTCTGAAGAATCGGATGAAGTTTTTGAGGATCTAAAAAAGACGCCCTTAGGGAACGATAAATTAAAAGACTTATCACAAGACGTGCGAGAAATTTCTTCAAAAAGGGGCGGGTATGTAAAGTCATGCGTGGATCAAGTTGCAAGCACTTCCCAAATGATTTCAACATCTTTGCGCATGATCAGTGCGCGTAAGACAAGTGATCGTGAAGGTACTGAGGCTAATATCAATAGCAGAGGACATCGTAGATCTGAAGTTTCAGAGTTGAGAAATTCCTCTGGAGGTCGTATTGAAAAAGAGAAGGTATCATCTACTCGACAAACCAGCCAATTGTTCTGTAAGATAGGCCGGGAGGCGAAACGTTTGAGAACAGCTCAGTTGTATTCCAGTTGTCAAAGTGGAAACAGAATTGCTCTCCGTGCGAATCCTGGGCGTGCACATATTCCTTCTGATAGGTCGCCGCCTACTAGCGTAAAGAAAAGAGCACGAGAAAGCTTCGTCTCGGATTCCTTGGACTCGTTACCAAGGAAACAACCAAGGAGAAGCCCATCGTTGCTTAGCAATCGAGTTCAGGGTTCGCAGTCTTCAACCTGGCAGGGCAGAGAGTCTACTCCAGTGAAAGGAAACAATGTTAAGAAGTTAGGAATTGAAGGATTCTCTTCGCAGATGAAACTTTTGTCTCCCGTTAGGAGTCCTTCTGCCGAGACTTTCAAAACCTCGCCACAGGTTTTTGTTTCTCCTTGTAAAGGGCAGGGATCATGTGACAAGTCTTTTTGTTTTAATTGTTGTTGGTAAAACCATCTTACGTCTATTCGAAAAGGAAAATGACAACCGGTTCGTAGCAACCAACAAAGTTTACTGCTGGAAAAATTCGGGAATTGGTGCCAAACGTGGAATAACATGACAGGAGTGATCAAGGGCGGGAAAACAAGTCATCTAACCTCAATCAAGCGCGGGAAAACATGCAACTGATGTTAAGCGCGCGAAAGTATGTTGCAGGAGGCATGTTGTCAGTGTGAAGAAATTGTGTCAGCCCCAAATTGCGCGGGAAACATCTGGCCGGCACCGACCCGAAGGAAATGTACCAGCGCAAAGGGCGGGAAAACGTGAAGCGCTTGCCAAGTACCGGAAATAACTAGACGTTCATTAAGCGCAGTAAAACATTTGACTGGTGCGGGAAGGCTCGTAAAAAACTTTGGGCGCCAAGAGAACACAGAACTACATTGCTACCGAATCATAGTCAAGTGCAAGAAGAATTCTGTTAATGTTTTCTTCTGTTGGTGAGTCTGTTCTATTTCTTTTTAGGCACAAAGTAACCCCGTCACAAATCCGGCCCGTAATTTCAAATAATTTTAACTGTTTCACGCAAACTTTTATCTTGTTGGGGGCTTTATAGAACGCAAGCAAGATGCAGAAAACGCAAACAGCTTCAGCTTGCGTCTTGCAACTCTTTGAATATCTTATTCACCACTTTAGGAGTGCTGGCTTAAGCCATTAATTCACGTTCATCGCGTTCACTCGTTGCCATTAAACAACGGAAAACTGTAAAACGGTAAACACCCACGAAAACGAGGAATCATTGTTGCGGGAACGTTATTTCCCCGTTTGCGTCAAGTCGAAATAGTTGTTGCCAACAATTTTTGCGGAGTCAAGAATTCGTAGATCTGGAAAATGTTTCTAAACTTTTTGAAAACATTTTTCTTTGTCGGCATCGTTCCTCGTTCTCTTATTTCAAACGGCAATATTTCCTCGTTTGCGACTGGCGTTCTGAGTTTTATGTGACAAAGTATTTTCCGATAACACCTGTTAGGTTTAATTGTATGATTTGGAGCCAAGTATTTTTTGGTGTTTTTACCATTTTACGGAACTGTACTATAGTTTGTTGCGTTGCCGGTTTTGGTCTTAAATCACCCTGAAAGTAATCTATAGTTTTATTATATTTTCTTATTCTGGATAAATTTTGCGATAATTTTAATAAACAAAATTTCGTAGAACTGATTGCAGTTGAGTTTTGAGCTTTTTGGCACTAAACATCTGTTCCACAGCACGTGTAATTGTCAGCAAGTGTACAATATCCTTTTGAGATATGTTAGAGCGACGAACGTGTGGACCTGGTAAGCCTATATTTTTACGCGGTGATATTTTAAGCATGAAGCTTGTGAAGCCTATAGGCAGACACATTAAAAGATAATGGTGCTATGACATCCATTTGGATCCATACAACCGGCGTGCACTTTTCGATCAACGAAGAAAAATCATGTGGGGTTCTGCTCTGCATGGTTTTTCATTTATCTTTTTAGTAAGGGAGAATTCAGTTGATGTTTAATTCAAAATCTTGATTCATGGTCACTGAGTGTCATCATGTGTCCTGGATTGAGGATACGAGATTCATCATTAAGGATAACACAAATGTTCCTTATGATGTCCCTACTCCCCGAGTGTTTAGATGAGGCTATGTAAACACGGAAAAAGTCCTCTATTGCTTTTATACAATATTTCTCGATACACGCTCATATTTCCTACCAGCCAATCAAAACGCGCGTCTGACAACACACAACCAATAAAAATTCATGTGATGTCACAGCCATGTTTACAAAATCTTAACTCTTAATCTAAACACAGCTATTGACCAATGACAGTGCTCGTACTATACTAATTATCTTTTTTCGCCGATCTACGACATCATAAGGAATATTTGTCTTCTCCTTGATGATGGCTTGGATTTTATACAATATTTTAACAGTAGCGTTTGGCCTTCTTACAGTTAATTTGAAAAAAAATTCAAAGCTTTCAAAATGCTATTGAAGTACAACTTGCAAAGATTGTCTTCAGACTTCTCCATAACCGTGACGTTGATACCACTCGTGTCTAGAAATACAGGGGCCGTACATTGGCCTCTCAAGTAGACGTAAGAAGTTACGAAACATGAGCTTTAAAAATCACACAAATAATAAAAATAACTATTTTGTTGTAAGTTGAAGCTTACAACCAAACGGGACACTTCATGAAGTTTATGAAGTTTTAGCCTGTACTGATCTCTTTACCTGCCACCCTAGACACAAGTAAACGGTCGTCAGTCCTAAGCCAACTGAACCAATAAGATAATATTTCCCCTTTATTTCTTACCGCCTCTCTTAATACAGATACGATTACATTGAAACACA
>NC_090892.1:46715234-46717734 GCF_036669925.1 Montipora capricornis | reverse complement strand
AATCACAGGTTAAAAGTTAACCAAGGAGTTTATTTCTCTACTCCCAAATGCTCTTGAGAGCAGGGCCTGTCTTTGAATAAGCAACAATTCAGGGACTCGCTACGCTTGCTTGCGTTACAATCTGCAACTGGCGGATTTGTCGCCGGAGCCATTGCTCGTGTTGGAATCGATTCACAGTCAGCCATGCCCTGTCATGTAATAAGGGGGGAGGGAGCGGGGTTTGTTACGCAAACACACGATGGCATACGGAACCTTCTCACGTCGCTGCTCAGCAAAGTCAGCAAGAATGTTGAGGTAGAGCCCCACCTCCTACCGATCGACGATAGGACAATTACATGACTTTTGTCGGGCATATAGTTTAGTTGCGGCCCGAGTAACATCCGCTACGAGGGACACAAATAAACTGTATGCCCTCGATCCAAAAGTGATGTGATAATCATTATTATCAATACACAAGGCCAAATCGTAGAAATTCGTTTAATAAGAAAAAAAATGTTCAACAGAGATGTAGCATGAAAACTATGGTATGGAAAGTTGAAATACGAACAAGATCAAAAATAGAGAAATAAAAAAAAGCACAAAAACTCATCCACAAAAATTCGCTTTAACTCTGGCATTGAAATGGTATCCTCAGGTTCTAATTGGCCAAGCGAACTTGTTTGGCATCTCTGCAGCCAATCAGAATCAGGGCGGCAAATGCATTTGCAGCCCGGGGCATTTCCTGTTTGTCCCGCAAAAAGGCGCGTTTTACCGAGACAATTATTAGGTATTCGACTTTAAGATCCTCGGTCACAAGCCCTGAGGCTAGGCTTGACACAAAGGCAGGAAGTCACATTACTTGTTCCTAGATTTTAAGTGCTGTTTTCGATACAGTAGACCATGACATACTACTGCAGCGGCGCTTGGAATACAAATTTGGAATTAAAGATCAAGCAGTAATGTGGCTCAAATCCTATCTGTCGAATAGATCCCTGCGTAATGTAATCGGCAGTGCAAAGTCGGACAGTTTTGATTTGAAGTTTGGTGTGCCACAGGGCTCCTGTCTCGGCCCAATGCTGTTCTCCCTTTACACCAGTGAGCTATTTGATGTGATTAGCCAGCACCTGCCAACAGCGCGGCACAGTTATGCCGATGATACCGGTATCTATCTGACTTTCAATCCAAAGGATGATTCCGATCAAGATGCCGCCATTGCAGCGATGGAAGCGTGCCTCTGTGACATCCGCAACTGGATGATCAATGATAAACTCATGGTCAATGATTCCAAGACTGAGTTTATGCTCATTGGGACGAAGGCGCAGCTACAGAAAACTAAACGCGCTACTCTAACTATTGGCGTATCCATCATCTCTCCGAGCACGGAACCCCTTAGAAACGTGGGGACCTGGTTTGACTGCCATTTCAACCTGAACTTCAACATAAACTTGTAGGAGTGCTTTTTTTCATCTTCACAATATTAGACGCGTCAGAAAATAAACAAGTATAGAATCTGCCGAGAAATTAATCCACGCTTTCATCACAAGCAGATTGGACTATTGTAATTCACTTTTATACGGATTACCCTAATGCTCTCTCACTAAACTGCAGCGTGTTCAAAACGCAGCTGCAAGAGTCCTCTTTCTAGCACCACGGTATTGCTATATCACAGCAATATTATATAAATTACACTGGCGACCTGTAACGTTTAGGATAGATTACAAGATTATTACAATCACTCACAAAGCAATCCATGGTACAGCTCCTAATTATTTATCATCTCTCGTAAACTTTAAACCTAATTCTTCCTACAGCCTCAGATCAAATAACAAATATCTGCTTTGAAATCCAGATTTCAGGACTCTCCCTACTCTTGGCGATCGAGCCTTTGTAGCCGCCCCACCAAAACTGTGGAATAATATTCCGTTAGATCTTAGATGCACTTCCGATTTTAAAGTTTTTAAACGTCATTTGAAGGCTCGTCTTTCTAAAAAAGCTTTTTGCTGATATAGTCATGATTGTAAGTTATAGACTGGATAATTATTCATTCGTGTCATTTTGACTACATATGGGAGTCAGGGTGGCTTAGTGGTTATCTATCGGGCCTCCCACCACTGCGAGCCGGGGTTCAATTCTGGCCTCGGCCAGCATGTGGGCTGACTCGGGGGTTTTTCTCCGGGTAGTCCGGTTTTCCTCCCTCATCAAAATCGACTCACAGCTAATTGACATCTAGCTGTAGTGCTGTGCTCCGACATCAAACATGGACTGTATAGCGGCAGCCAGAGGCGCCTTTGTATGCTTTCAGCCCGATGTCGTGAGCCGTACCCTTCGCAATTCAGTCCTCGACTGCAAGTAAGGGTGATTAGCACTAGCAATATTTATTTATTTATTTATTTATTTATTTTATATACTGGTAATAAATTGTTCTTTTATGGTAAGGCGCATTTGAAATTTGCGTTGGATTTAAAATTCTAAGATCTGTTCATACGTGTTCGAGGGTCAAGAACCCCTTTTCTCAAGAATG
>NC_090892.1:46705234-46707734 GCF_036669925.1 Montipora capricornis | reverse complement strand
TTCGTAAAGTTTTCTAAATACTACTGAATTACAACATGCGAAGATTATCTTCTCCATAACGTTGAAACCAATCGTGTCTAGAAATACCGGACCATATGATTGGTCCTAACTCTACCCGTCAATTATGAAACAGCTTTCAAAATCACACAAATAGACCCTTTGCATAAATGGCGCCTAAATTTGAATAACAATACTTTGTACATCCTCAGCCTCGTACTTATGTTTCTAGACAAAGGATTTTTCACATAAATGGGGGCTGAGGCTAAGGAATTACATTGCCATTTATGCAAAGTGTCTATGATAACAATAACTCTTTTGTTGTAAATACGAAGTTGAAGCTTACGACCAAACGGGACACCTCTTGCAGTTTTAGCCTTCATCTCTTTACCTGCCACCCTAAACACAATAGACGGTAAGCCCATATTCATATTCTCAGTATTGGACTGGAACTACAATTGTAGCTTGCAAGGGAGGCTAACGCGGGGGAATCTTTTCAAATGCAAATACTTTTAATATATTCCCCCGCATTAGCGGCCATTGCAAGTTAGTTCCAGTCCAATACTGAGAATAGAACGGTCGTCAGTCCTAAGCCAAGTGAACCAATAAGATTATTGTTCCCCTTTATTTCTTACCCATCTTTTATTACAGATACGATTACATTGAAACACAACTTCACTTTTAAAGGAGTAATACCTCTGTCAGAAAAACGACCGAAATGAAATTTCAGAACATTTATGTGAGCACAACCCGGAAATTCAGTCCCGGCCGTAACTTTCTGTATCGACCACACTTTTATCTACGAGGCACATTTGTTCCTGGTTCAAGCTGTATTTGTACTTGCCAATGAGATCTGTGCTGAACTGTTGGATAAGAGTGTTGAATTTTTGGGTTATTTCTGGGACTTGTTCACCGCACTTCCCATTTACGTATGGAAATCCCGACAAGTGTTCTTGGTAACAGGACACAAATGTTGACACACCAGTACAGAGGTTTGCTTCCTGCATAAGATTCCTTGCGCATGTCCGGTGAATCCATCTGCCACATTGTCTTGTCGCATTGTCTAGAGAAACAATATTTTTGCGTTTAGTTTTTACGTTTTGTCTCAGTTGTTTAAGGGCAGTGCCTATTAATTTAAAGTTATTTTTTCCCGGCTTATGAGTATGCGGGAAATCAGATCTTAACAAATGTTATTGAAATCCAGAACGAAAATTGGGGGTAACCACGCATTTTTCAAAGATAATTAATCAGCAATATTTGTATAAAGCTTTAAATTCAAAGCATTGTATGGCGTTCTTGAAGCTTAATTTTCTCTAAAAATTGCGTGATTACCCCCTATTTTCTTTTTGGATACCAAGAGTGTTTGCTGAATTCTGCTCTCTCCGCGTAGTTTTAAACTGCGCAAAAATATCCCTGTCTTAGTAAGCACCACCAATAGGAAACCTGAGTATCTTGAGATGCGCAGAACGTATGCGTTGTAACAATAGTGGGCACCTTCCTTAAATGCTTTCAAACGCGAGCGCAAGAGTTATTTTTCCTAAAATGGAAAGAAAACCGTAATTTTGAGGACAGGCCAACTTGGTGGTTCTTTTTGCAGTCAAACGAGGAAAGTGACAATGTTAAAGAGCTGTTTCAAGCGTTCTTTATTTCATCCACACCTTTCCTGCTCCCCAGTGTACCCTCTAATTTCTGTGCTTTTAAAAATTGCCGTAACGGGATAAATCTTGTCAACTTACGTGGCATGCGCTGCAACTCTGTAATTGTTTCCACTCTCCTTAATCATTAGTCTCCCCCGCCTTCCCGGCTGTCGTCACGCAACGGTCCTCTCAACGAAGTCGGCATTGCGTGACGATACTTTATACGACTATGGGGAGGCTACTTAAAAAAATAACAGAACATATCAAGTTAGGGACTTAAAAAAGATAAACTTTTTTTTTATGGAGAAAAGTTAAAATAAATATTAACAGGTAATTCAACACGGACAATACTTTTTCCCATATAGAGCGGATCCTTCTCGAACCCTGCAACGCACGAGATTAGAAAACACGTTTCTTCGTACCAATTAGAAAATATTCTTAACTGTGCATTACAAAATGCGCTGAAGGTGGATTGTTTTATCTCACTGGAGGATGCGGAATTTTTGAAGTAAGGTGCACGTTTTCTTCTCAAATCATTTCAATCAGGCTGATGCCACCAAAACGCGGAACACAGAATCATAGGACACGCTAAACAGTGTACATGCATGCGTTACTGGCAATATTTATTAAACCACTACATCCGCTTACCCAATTTACGGACTAATTTTCTCAGTTTTGTTGTGTTGTAATCACAGAAGTGGAGTTTCTTGCTGATAACCACGTACTGAAGTGCTACGAACACCCACTCCTGAAGAGTGTCGCTTGTACAGTTAAACTTGCTTTCAAATTTTTCAGTCCATCTCCTCGCGCAGTTCATCAGAATCTTATAGCGAAAAAAAAAAAGGACAGGTCAGTTTCTCCTATAG
>NC_090892.1:46692734-46702734 GCF_036669925.1 Montipora capricornis | reverse complement strand
AAAATCATGGGGAAATGCAAATGGTAAACACGTTTTCCGTTTGGAAATTTTGGACTACCTTTCAAGAAATATTCCGTTTGGGAAGATCAAAATAGGCTTATAAAAATTTACATTCCAACCGAAATTTAAGGATTTTTTCGGTAAATGGTAAACAACTATAATATCTCCTTGTGTTACTGTTACAAAATCGTCGTGGACCACGGATATGGGTTCACTGATAGAGTACAGGACAAGCGTATGGGAAGTCGCGGTGTCGAACCGATCATTGAGTCACACTAAGGTTTCTTAAACAGTTGATTAATTCTCGCCGTTTCCCCAACATTATCTCAGCTATGGTGATCACATTAGGCCGTTAGTGTTAGGAAGAAGTGCTGTAAAAGAGACAATTGAACTGATTACCCTCATTCCCTCGCAGTAGGTAGTCTGGACATGTTCACCAGCATTTTTCTCATAGTAGTCTTTTATGTTACTGTTACACTTGCGCATCACAAAAGTGGTAGCTTTCTTGATTTCACTCGTTATTTCACAGTTCTTTGTCTCTCCAAGCTGGAGACAGCAAGCCACAAAAGTAAGAGCGATGAAAACACGGAACTTGTAGAAGAAAGCCATCTTCCCTGAAGATAAAATATGCGCAGTGGTTATTTCTCACAACAATTCATAGCGTTTGAGACTTATTTTCTTACTGATGACTTCTGACGGTTGAGTTTTATTCTTTTCACCCAAACAAATCATCAGCGTGAACTACAGTTTGATGTAAGGGGCTGTTTATTTGGAGGGAGGAAAATCCTTGCTCATGAAGATTGTTGAAGGAAGAACATTTGCTCGTTTTAGTTTCATGTTTTACATGAGTAAATTTCGGTCAAGGAAAGTCTACATGAAGTTAGAAGATTCATATTACTACGGGCGTGCAGCCTAAGTTCAGCGTGATTGAAAACAAATTGCCAAGAAATAGAAGAGATTCTAAGCCACCTTAAATATTTCAATTGTGAAGGTTGCTCTAAATATTTGCTATGGTAACGTATTCCGTCAGACTATTGAGAGCACTTCGTTGATATGCGCCAAATTAACCTGATTAGTCGTAATGTAACCCGTGAAAATCGTCCGCCAAAAAGCGACACTAATACTCAGTTAAAATCTTTCATCACGGAACAAGCCAGAATTTGCGCTCGAATGCTTTGCACACATATTTCCATCAGAGAGTCAACTTTCATCAAATAGATCAAGGCGTTCTCAACCGTCTTACTCTGTAAAACATTAAACAAAAGTTAACGGTATAGTTGACCTGAGTATCCTAGCCGTTTCCTAGAAGGAATAGGAAAGGAAAGCCTGACACAGACTTTCAATTAAACCTTCCGCCCCCATCACAGCACATTACGCGTCTCCGAAAAACTAGCCAATCAAAATCACTTCAGGTAGGCACTTGACAAAATGTATCAACTGCCATATCGGTCAAAGAGCAGTCGGCTGGAATTGTGTAAATAAACTTTTCACCGATAAATGAGCAAGGTTTGCGGAGTTGGTGTTGAAAGTCTACTCACAGTTGTGCTGCTATGGTGCCACTGTTCTTGGAGATTACATACAAAGAGTTTTCTTTTCGATTATTTTAAACGGAAAGCCAGTCATAGTTATTGGTCTTATTGGTCACCAACGCCTTCTGTGTAAGGAACTGTTAATCGTTTCAAGTTTTTTACCGAGTTTAATACAACAAATATTTACGGCTATTTCTGTTAGAGAAATATCGGAGGAAGTGTCAACTGCTTTCTTACAATCTGCTGAGGGAGATAAGCATCGAATTCTAGAACATCATCATCGATCTCCCACTGGAATTACTCCGACGGCGTCAAAAGGGCCCGGGCGGGGTACTCGATGTATCCCTGGTTGGGGAGGTGCGGCGCGGCCCCTCATACCCTGACCCTGTTTAAGACAAATTTTGCTGATTTTCCTACCCATTTTAAGACAGAATTCCGATTTTTGATACCCTGTTTAAGACATTTAACCCAGTTTAAGACAAAAAATGATAAATTCGATACCCTGTTCAAGACAAAAATCCCGAAAAACATACCCTGGCTGGCCGCACGTCCCCATCAAGCCCAAATAATGGAGTACCCCCCCCCCCCCCACCCCGGGCAAAAGGGCAGCTACAGTTCCGCTTCAAAAATGTCAAGGACAAAAGCCCGACCCTCAACGAAAAGGTCTCTATTTGGAGAAAACCCTGTCGTCGAATATTCGGTTGTCCCATGAAGAAATAAGCCATTTCTGAACATTGCAACGGAGGTTTTTTTGACACCAATTGTGAAGGGAAGTCTGGGAAAATACCATCAAAACAAACAAGTACTAGTACTGACGTTATCGGCGCTTTTAAATAAATATAATTTTTAAACTTGTGGCTCCCTAGATCAAACTGACGTTTACAGAATTAACACTTTTCTAACGGCAGGATGCTGCAAAAGCGAGGTAATGGATCCCATCCAGACATGATTCGAGCACAGCCTCAATCATGACAAACAAATTACTGTTTGGAAAGGTCAGATGAAAAAAAAAAAAGTAAACAAGTGAGACTTGTGAGTGTAGTGATCGCATCCCAAAACGGATCCTCTGAAGAAAGTGACTCGATGGACTTGAGTTCCGTTGACTTCTCCCTCAAAACTGTGGAAAAATGTAAGCATTTCGATGCAGAAACCTACGAATTACATGTATGCACTGAGCCGCTTAATTCCTTCTACCTGTGATATAACAGATCTCTTCAATGCTTTGAAGTTGTTGAAAAAGGAGAAGCTGTCTTTGCACAGGTTAAAAAATTGAAAAAAAAAAACTATTAAAACGTTTCGTGAATTTTATGAGTGGTGTATTTTCCAATAAAGCGCTAGCACTCCTGTCTGAAATGAGGCTCTTTCCATACCCAGTTGGCGGAATTTAGAGGACATCCTTTCATTCGACAAAAATGCTTTTAAGACAGAGTTCCTGTTCTTGTTTAATCCTTGGAAAGAACTCAAGCGCCCCATCCGAGCGCATTGTTGAATTTCGCCGATAAAATAGCCGCTGTTCATGATTCTACATTTCCGGTTTGTGTGACGTAATAGTCTTCTGTGTGTTACCCAATCAGAGAAACATCCAGATTCTGGATTTTCGACACAGGCCAATGAATAGATTTGTGTCAGGCCTTCCTTTCCTTTTCTCCCTGACCCCCTATCCCTCAGGAAGGGCTGATACTCAAGTTAGGGTATAGTAGGGAACGTATACGGATCTATACGTTATGGTACAATATTGATATTCCGAGATAAAAACTTCCGAGATAAAAACTTCCGAGGGCACACTGGCTGATTCATCGGAAAAAATGTCTCTTTTTCGGAAAGCATTAGTTGAATGAAGTGTCAGGGGAGAGAAATACGTTTTTAAGAGAACGGTGGTGTAATAATATAAAATGGCTTGCATTAGCTAAACTATTATGTAAACTGAACCTGTGAATTTTATTGATTTCAATTGGGGTCTCCAGTCATTTTCATACAAGGCCTAGAAATAATTAAAATTCTCATGTAATCATGAACAGTTTACTTTTACTCGGTTCAGTAATATACTTGGTCAAAGTTTTGGATCACCCTTCTGAAAACAACTGTTTGATTTTCAGCTTTACAGCTGTTTACACAGAACAGCCAACTCTTGCCTTGCAAGGGACACATATATAAAGACAAGAGCAGAATGCAAAGAAGAGAGGCAATATAAACTCCTCCTTTTATCAAGGACGCCCACAATTACGTGGTTTTACACACTTCTTATGCGATCTTGTGGCCCTGAGAGACCATTTTCATCGTTTTACTGAGTGATATAGATTACCGCAGAGAAGTCTTACTACCATTTAAAACAGGACTAAAAATAAACTGTCCTTTTTTTGTTTCCGATAGGCAAGCCTAAGTATTTACTCTCTTTAGCAAGCAAGCAAAGGATTTTTTATTAGATTTTTTCATGCGTCAAACAACGTATTTGAATGAAGACAAGAAGTGCTTTGTGCACTTCACGTTTATGTCAGTCATAATCCCTCCACTATGTGTCAGTTAAGCCAAGGCTCAGTCAAGGCTGTTACATCTATCCTCAGAGAGAGCTGTTGCCGATTCAGCGAACTTCGCAATGCTTCGTTAAAAAACCGGTTAACAAATTTCGGGAGTGGACGTGAATCACAAATTATATAATTTAACTATATCTTTTTCGTAGCAATTCAAATATATGTTTATTCGATCGGAAATACAAAATATAAACGCTGAGAAAATTACGAAATTGCTAGAACGGATGAATTTATAATCAACACGATCACTTACTTCTGTGGCCATATCCAACCGAATTAATTCCGAAATACAGCCTGGTTAGCAACAAATATTTTTCCTGAGTATTTCTTCCTTTCACAACACTTTCCCGACCACAACTAACCGATTGCTCAACTGTGTATCTTATACTGGTTGTTTCTGGAAATCCTCGAAACTTAGCAGGCCTATTTTCAAGTTGGTGCTAAGATTTACTTCGATGGCTTCAAAACCTTTAAAAAGCCCAGTTTTATAATTCCAAGTATGCATTTAGGTCCTGAATTTCACAAAGTTTTAAAACTTTCCAGAAGCAAGCTCCCGCGGACCTAAAATGCTCGCACACTTTCCAATTTTACGGAAAACGTTGACAGCAACACCCTCGAACTTGGTCCAAACTGGATAAAATATCCCGTCGCCTTGCGAAAAATATTTGACGTGGTTTAAATTCGACGAGAAAGTATGGAAGAACAGGCGACTGTAACCCACAGCGGAAATTTGAAGCCAAAACGAAGCGAGACTTAGGACCTCCACATATTAGCACGCGGTAACCGGTCTCACCATAAGTTTCTACTCATGGGGGAAATTAAAGTGTTTCGATCGCAAGAACTCAGATGTCTGCTATCCAATTAAACACTTAAAAATTTTACTAAGGATGTTGTGGTGAGACGAGATTAGCCCGGGTCATCCTTTGTCCCCGGCTTTCAAGTGTCGCGATTTTTGAAAAAATGTGCCAGGATTTTCCTTATCCGACTCACCTTTCTTGCTTTTCCTCTAGTTTTTTCGTATTTTGTCCGTGGGGTGCAATATTGATATTAACAAGAACACCTTTCAACATGGAAAGAAAGCTTTGTTGGCAAACAACCTTAAAAAGCAATTACAGTTTTTAAGACCGGAAACCGTTTTTCCAAGTAAAACAACTAAAATTAATGATTTACCTCAATACAGACTTCTAGAGAAAAAGAAGAGGTTTCCGGCGAAACCAGACAAATAATGCTAACAAGAAATCCTTTGTCTCCTTTACTTGAAGGAACTGAGAACTTTATAATAAGTGATATTTGCAGGCTCAAAAAAAAAAACAAAAAAAAACAAACAAATTGCCGACTGTGTAAAATCAACTAAGGCAGACCTGCGAGAGGGTTACTTTATGTTGTCAAAAAGGCAATATCAAAAGACCTACAAAAGCAAACATTGGTTTGAGAGGATTTTGTATTGTATCTTTCACAGATTCAATTGTATTCGGGGAACGAATTCGTCAACCAAACAATATTTGTGCAAGAAATGGTTATTGATCAGTTCCAGTGTGAAACTCAGTATGTCCTCTCTACGTTTACCCGCACAATGTGTTGAAAAGATGGTAAAATTAAAATGGTTATTTGGGGACGGTCTGAATACACCGTCAATGTCGTAAGTCAACTCAGGAACAAACACGTTAGCGTCAAATTAACTCTCCTTTATTTTTCTTTGGTGCCAATCGGAGAACAGCAACTTGAACGTGGGAAGTACCTCCACTTCGCTTCTTTCTGTGTCCCGGATCGACTAAGGAACAAGAGAGGCCAACGTCGCACCAAGGTCTCCTACTCTCAGCCAAGAGTTAAATAAAAACGGAGGTTGAAAAGGAATAGTGCGTGTATCGAACGATGAATTTAAAACAACCAGTCCGAGGAAATTAAATGCAAAATGTTGGTACATGATGCGCAAACCTGATTGAAAGTCGGCTCTCTCGCGTGTCTCTGCGAGTCGGCCACCATGCACATGGAACAAAACAACATAGTAACAGAAATACCTAATTCAACTCGCTCACTGAAAAAAAAATAGCAAATGAAGGCAAGCTTCAATGGCAAACATGTCAGGCTCCTCCTTGTCAAAGAAAAAAGTCATTCTACTTGGGCCGCGGCCTCGTTTTTGTTTTATAAATTGGTCCATAGCTCTATGGCTGCATATAAAACCTGAATCAATATGTTTTTTTTTTTAATTTTAGTCAACAGCAAATCTGAGCTCGCTTTTTTCCATCATCGTGCTAAAATAAAGGCTTTCTTCTGTCTAAATTTTTTGTTAATGATCTCTGATAAACATGCTTATTCTGAAGCACGGTACCCATCAATCAAAGATGAGAATAACGCGCCGCTCGACAATGATATTCCATCATTCCGTACGAGGTTTTCTCTTCGTGGCACCAACGGCCGGTTGTCTTAAAACTTGTCGGAATTAGATAAAATGGTTTCCACAATGCTTTTAAAAGCTCGTTTTAGTGACTCTGAAGCTGTCCTTCAAAAATATTATCTGGTCGGATGTTCTAGGGGAATTTCGGTCAGGTCTGTCAAAGTAGTCATTACTTCTTCCGAAAAGTTCTAGCATCCGTGACGGACTTATTAAAAAAAAAAAATAACATTACTTTTTGCACGTCGTTCTTTTTCCCCGAAAATTTTAAGGGACGGTTGCGCTTAAGATACGATTCTCAAACAAACTCTGGCCAAAATGATAGAAGAAGTTATGATAAATCTTCAAATTTTATTCCAATGTCACAGTTGACTCTGCTCAACTCACTAGCGTTCTTCAATGTGGTTTCGAAATTTCTACGCACTCTTCACACTCTTCACTACTTTTCCGAAAAGGAAAATAGGAAGTCTGTTTGAGAAAAGTGTCCAAAATCTTAGTGCGCCTCGAAAAAGTCTGAGTTCGAATTTTCGAAAATGCTAACCCACCTTCTTCCGAAACAGATATTTACCGAAATTACTCCTAAAGTGCCCCCTGTTCTTTCACTGGATAAATCTTCTCATAAAATATTGAGAAAGTGTCTTCTTGTCAAAGGAAAGTTTCACCGATAATCACTTCGCCTTCGGATAATAATTTTTAATTAATACAGGAATATTTTTGCGCGGTTCAAAACTATGCGGAGAAGCAGAACTTAGCAAGTGATCTTGGTATCCACAAAGAAAATTGGGGGTAACCACGCAATTAACATAAATAATTGAGCTTCATTTTGGAAAAGAACGCCATACATTGCTTTGTATTTTGAAACTTTTTACAAATATTGTTGATTAATTATCATAGAAAAATGCATGGTTATCCCCATTTGTTAAGATCTGCTTTTCCCGCATATTCAGTAAACCGCGCAAAATATCTCTGAATTAGTAGGCCACCGTCCTTAACTACTGTTTGATGTAGGGCCTGTTTATTTGGAGGTGAAAATCCTTGCTCGTGAAGATTGTTAAGGAAAAACGTTTGTTCGTTTGGTTTTTACGTGAATAAATTCCGGTCAAAGAAAGTCTACATGACGTTAGAAGATTCATATTCCCACGGGCATGCACCCCAAGATCCGCTTGGGTGAAAACAATTTTCCCACAAATAAGAGATTGTAAGCCACCTTAGGTATTCCTTAGTATTGCATTGCGCATCCCTACTGAGTACGATTTTCGCGTCATTAGCGCGCGCACATGAGCACGTTCGCGTACAAAACGTAAGAGATTTCGCTCAAACTAAACCCGATAGCGAAATAAATGCTCCGTTTCCTCTCAAACGAGCACAGTGACTCCCGATTTTTTTTTCAGGTATTTGCCAAGAACAGTCTAATAAAGAACATATTTGAAGAAGAAAAAAGGTGTGATAGTAGAAATGAATTTTTTGAGAAAACGTTCCGTACTGGGTGTATTTTACCCAAGGCGAGTGACTTCAAGCTAACCTCGAAACTGTCCCAAAAGTGCACTATTTCATTCCCACAACCGGGAATCAAAGACGGCGTAAATGAAGCAATACTGCTTATGTAAATAAAAAGCTTTATTTTCACAATAAATTTTGTGGATTTAAAGGAACCAAGACTTAATTCTGTTTGTAGGTTTTTTGAATTTTTAACGCGTAAACAGTAAAAATACCCCATTTTAAGAGCCTGCTGACGCGTAAACAAGCAAGGTGACCCCATTTTTATTGCATTTTTTTAATGTTCATATCGTGAATGTTAATTATGCCAAGTTTCCAAAAAAGTTTGATAGTAAACAATTTCAAGGGAATTACCTTAAATATTAAATTGTGAAGGTTGCCTTGAGTCTGTTCCAGGAAGTTTTTCAACTTTGGAAAGAGTTTCGATCTAGCCTGCTCATTACTTTCTAACAATAATTAATGGGAGTCACCGAATTCTTTGTGTGTATGCAATAAAGATAATACATTATAAGGTGTGTTTTTAAGATGGATCATCTGTTGCTATGGTGACCTATTACGTCACACTAAGAGAAGTCCCTACCCGCCTCGATTAGCGATTGCTATTTGCGGGCTACGGTGTCTTTGAATAATTAGGAATTTCAATTTATAATAAACTATAAATAAACTAAATTTCATTGATTTCAATTGGGGTCTCCAGTCATTTTCACACGAGGCCTGGGCACGGTTGTTCAAAAGCCGATTAACGCTAATCCCAGGTTAAAAATTAAACCAAGAGTTTATTTCTCTACTCCCAAATGCTCTTGAGAGCAGGGCCTGTCTTTGAATAAGCAACAATTCAGGGACTCGCTACGCTTGCTTGCGTTACAATCTGCAACTGGCGGATTTGTCGCCGGAGCCATTGCTCGTGTTGGAATCGATTCACAGTCAGCCATGCCCTGTCATGTAATAAGGGGGGAGGGAGCGGGGTTTGTTACGCAAACACACGATGGCATACGGAACCTTCTCACGTCCCTGCCTCAGCAAAGTCAGCAAGAATGTTGAGGTAGAGCCCCACCTCCTACCCATCGACGATAGGACAATTACATGACTTTTGTCGGGCATATAGTTTAGTTGAGGCCCGAGTAACATCCGCTACGAGGGACACAAATAAACTGTATGCCCTCGATCCAAAAGTGATGTGATTATCATTATTATCAATACACAACGCCAAATCGTAGAAATTCGTTTAATAAGAAAAAAAATGTTCAACAGAGATGCAGCATGAAAACTATGGTATGGAAAGTTGAAATACGAACAAGATCAAAAATAGAGAATAAAAAAAAGCACAAAAACTCATCCATAAAAATTCGCTCTAACTCTGGCATTGAATGGTATCCTCAGGATCTCATTGACCAAGCGGAGTTGTTTGACATCTCTGTAGCCAATCAGAATAGGGCGGCAAATGCATTTTTCAGCCCGCAAAAAGGCGCGTTTTACCGAGACAATAATTAGGTATTCGACTTTAAGATCCTCGGTCACAAGCCCTGAGGCTAGGCTTGACACAAAGGCAGGAAGTCACATTACTTGTTCCTAGATTTTAAGTGCTGTTTTCGATACAGTAGACCATGACATACTACTGCAGCGGCGCTTGGAATACAAATTTGGAATTAAAGATCAAGCAGTAATGTGGCTCAAATCCTATCTGTCGAACAGATCCCAGCGTAATGTAATCGGCAGTGCAAAGTCGGACAGTTTTGATTTGAAGTTTGGTGTGCCACAGGGCTCCTGTCTCGGCCCAATGCTGTTTTCCCTTTACACCAGAGCTATTTGACATGATTAGCCAGCACCTGCCAACAGCGCGGCACAGTTATGCCGATGATACCGGTATCTATCTGGCTTTCAATCCAAAGGATGATTCCGATCAAGATGCCGCCATTGCAGCAATGGAAGCGTGCCTATGTGACATCCGCAACTGGATGATCAATGATAAACTCATGGTCAATGATTCCAAGACTGAGTTTATGCTCATTGGGACGAAGGCGCAGCTACAGAAAACTAAACGCGCTACTCTAACT
>NC_090892.1:46682734-46687734 GCF_036669925.1 Montipora capricornis | reverse complement strand
AATGAGGACAAAAGATTGTGCATGGTTACGGTCAAGTTAACATGAAACGCGATGTCACTGTTGTCGCTCAGTTTGAATTTACCAGAGTTTCATAACCAGCCCATCTATATAAACTATGATAAAACTAACAAATAAACTAAGTCATTTTTGTTTTCGATGAGAACGCCAAAATATTTACTCTCGTAAGCAAGCAAACAAAGGGATTTCTTAGAACAGTTTTTATTTATCAAATCAACTTACTTGAATGAAGACAAGAAGTGCACTTCACTTTTTGTACCAGTTGACATACTTGCTATTTTCGAGGCTCTTGCACCTTGCCGATAGCAGTTACCAATTGAGGTCGATTCAGCGAACTTCACAATGCTTCGTTAAAACTTCAGGGTAAAGGTGAACCACAAATCGTATGATTTATGTATATCTTTATCGTAGCGATTCAAAGATAAATTTATTTGATTTGAAATTTCAAAATGTAATTACTGAGAAAATCACAATCAAAACGATCACTTACCTCTGTGGCGATATCCAACCGAATGACAGCCTGGTTAGCAACAAATATTCTTCTTGAGTATTTCTCCTTCTCACCACACTTTCGCAACCACAACTAACATATAGTAAGTGGGTGCGTTCCCTAGGGATGATCCGAAAAAGGATCACTGATCCAAGATCACGTGGATCACGGTGCATCAAATGAACCGATAAATCCCCTCTGGGAAAGGGTTTGTTCGGTTCCTTTGTTGCAGCATGACTCAAGTGATCTTGGGCCTGTGCCTTTTTCGGATCATCCCAAAGGAACGCACCCTGACAGTATGGGACCATAGTCTATAATTTTAATCACCCATACAATTCTGTCAATCAAAGTCCAATCACTGGGGACAGTGGTAATTAGATTAACAGACGCCTACCCTGAATGCCAGAGGATTATTTTTTTTACGGCGAGGAGGCGAGCAAGAAAATCGAAGCGAGGATGTTCTCAGTTCTACCGCATATGAACCATGTGAGCGTTAGCCCTACTTATGGAAAGGGGCCCACACAAGGACAGAGAAAAACTCTGACCAGGGTGGGAATTGAACCCACGACCTCCGGGTTAGATCACCGCTGCTCTACCGACTGAGCTACAAGGTCAGACGGAAGCAGACCTTGGGAACTGAAGATGTTAAAGTCACGGCAATTAACATGTACAAGTACAAGGAAGGGTTACGTTTCCGCAAACGTTGGCCGTGTAGCACTTACATTTGAACAGACGTAACTGATTAGAGTGTAATGTGAAGTGCTAGTTTTCTAAGCCATATGAACCATGTGAGCGTTAGCCCTACTAATGGAAATGGACCCACACAAGGACAGAGAAAAACTCTGACCATGGTGGGAATTGTACCCACGACCTTCGGGTTAGATCACCGCTGCTCTACCGACTGAGCTTAGGTTGGTCTTTGTCTTTGACGTTAGTCAGTAGTTTTCGTAAGGTAGTGATGGGTCTGTGAGCAACACGGATGATATAAGGCTGTAGGATCCTAGCGATAATCTCAGAAGTTCCTTTGATTTAGGGTATAGTCACTGTAGTGGTAGGTGTCAGGCTAGTGTTTGTTGCGTTAGGTTCTGTGAGGTAAGTGTTGTGTGTGACGGAGTCGCAGTTGTAGTCGTTCTGACTGAAAATGTTGTCTAAGTACTTATGTTCATCTACTAAGCTGTCGTGTGAGTCACAAGCCAGTAGCGCGCGTCTCGTTAAGGTCCGTATTGTTGTAGCCTTGTGTGACGTAGGGTTGTAAGATGATTCGTCAAGGAGTCTGTCAGTATGGGTGGGTTTCCTGTAAACCGTCGTCTGTAGTCTGTTGTTGTCACGGATGACCAAGCAGTCAAGAAAAGGAATCTTACGGTTATCCTCGATCTCCTTGGTAAACTGAATGTGAGCGTTTTTTCTGTTGAGATGTTCGTGAAAATCGTCGATTTCGTCTTTTTGTAGAGCTCACGCTGTGAAAGTGTTGTCAACGTAACATAACGTAACCAGAGTGGTATTGTTCGTTTGTAACTTGCCAAGGCTTGTTCCTAGGTGTTTTGCATAACGATTTCGGCAACAAAAACGGAAACTGGTGAATTGTTTGTAGAGTTTACCGTTGTACTGATGTACATAGACGTAAGGCAGAGGTTCAGTAAGTCCATAAGGTAGTTGGTAAGTAGTGGCAGTTGTAAAATGGAGTTGTTCATGGCGGTTTCAGTGCAGTCGAGAGCCAGTTGAAGTGGAATACTGGTGAACAGTGATTTCACATCAAAAGGCGTGCCTACATAGTCGGCAAAAAGATTAACAACGTCACCCCGTCTAATTTGGAGCCCATCCCTGTTCTTAGAAATCTCATCTGTAAAAGGATCAGCAAAAGCATCCGCAAGCAGTGAATAGTTGTTACCGCTTGGAAGCTTTTACTCCGTTTTTCATATTCAGCATCCTGTCACAACACCGAACAGTTTCCTTTGATCTGATTGGTTGTCCTCGACATGCCCAAAGTTATATTTCATTTTAGACTGAAAGATAATTGCATTGATGAACGTACAATTCACGTTCAACTGCAGAACGCCTCCAAAGGCGCTCCTGCATCTGTGCATGCGTTTTTCTTCTTTGATGTTACCATTATGCCATGGTGCTGCGGGGCGTAATGTAACAATGCGCTCTCTCAATGAGGCAGTGCTTGTCTATAATGGTTATGACAGTCTGATTTATACCTATCCACAAAAACAGTCACATCATCTACATCCTCTGTCACCGGTGATGAAGTAGCTTTATCAGCTCGCATGTCCAGAACATCGATGGATTTAAGTTTGGGACACGAAAGTTCTTCCTTCTTAAATGGAACCTTGTGGAGAGAAAGAATACATGACACAGCCAGAAGGTCTGACAGTGCAAAATCTCTTTGCACTGGAGGTTGGAATCCTTTGACCCGAAACCAATTTTACAATTAAAAAAACAACAACACGACTCGGAGTTCAGATTTTCGGAAAACAAGCAAACTCCAATTTCAGCAGGAAATTCTCTAAATTTCGAAGAAAAAACTCCGATTTTCGCAAACAAAAAGACCGAATTATCGAAAAAGAAACTCCGCTTTTCACAAAGACGAACTGCAACTGAGTAACTTAGATTTTAAGAAGACAAGAACAAAGTCCGGATTTCGAAAAAAACGCTAAGATAAGCTTCCGTACAGTGCTCAATCGATCGCGCTTGAATCCGCGAATTTTCAGCAGAAATAATAAACTCGGGGAGAAAATCAAAACGCGAGAAGAACTTCAGAACGCGGGACAAAACTCGGGATAAAAATCAGATTGGAGGAAATATGTCAGGCCTAAGTGAAAACTTCCAGTGTATGGTTATGGCACGTAACGGGCTGCTAATCCTACGATCGCACTTAACCATATGGTTGGGACACGGAATGCGGACTTCAGACTTTGGACTACAGAATAGGCCAGTTTCGTATTCTAACGGTTAAACTGGATCTAGCATGAGATGGAGGCTAATGCGGGCAAATTAATTTGCATTTAAAGAGATTTGCCCGCATTAGCCTCCATTTCATGCTAGGTCCAGTCCAGCCGTGAAGATTCGAAAATGGTCTATTGAACTGGATATGGACCAAAATATTGTACCATAAAAAATCACTGAAATACTGTGAATTTTAAAGGCAATAGGCTAAAATTCCTTCGAACAAAGTGCAGGCTACCCGTAGCTTCTAGTTCGTAAAGTTTTCTAAATGCTACTGAATTACAACATGCGAAGAACATCTTCTCCATAACGTTGAAACCAATCGTGTCTAGAAATACCGGACCATATGATTGGTCCTAACTCTACCCGTCAATTATGAAACAGCTTTCAAAATCACACAAATAGACCCTTTGCATAAATGGCGCCTAAATTTGAATAACAATACTTTGTACATCCTTAGCCTCGTACTTATGTTTCTAGACAAAGGATTTTTCACATAAATGGGGGCTGAGGCTAAGGAATTACATTGCCATTTATGCAAAGTGTCTATGATAACAATAACTCTTTTGTTGTAAATACGAAGTTGAAGCTTACGACCAAACGGGACACCTCTTGCAGTTTTAGCCTTCATCTCTTTACCTGCCACCCTAAACACAATAGACGGTAAGCCCATATTCATATTCTCAGTATTGGACTGGAACTACAATTGTAGCTTGCAAGGGAGGCTAACGCGGGGGAATCTTTTCAAATGCAAATACTTTTAATATATTCCCCCGCATTAGCGGCCATTGCAAGTTAGTTCCAGTCCAATACTGAGAATAAAACGGTCGTCAGTCCTAAGCCAAGTGAACCAATAAGATTATTGTTCCCCTTTATTTCTTACCCATCTTTTATTACAGATACGATTACATTGAAACACAACTTCACTTTTAAAGGAGTAATACCTCTGTCAGAAAAACGACCGAAATGAAATTTCAGAACATTTATGTGAGCACAACCCGGAAATTCAGTCCCGGCCGTAACTTTCTGTATCGACCACACTTTTATCTACGAGGCACATTTGTTCCTGGTTCAAGCTGTATTTGTACTTGCCAATGAGATCTGTGCTGAACTGTTGGATAAGAGTGTTGAATTTTTGGGTTATTTCTGGGACTTGTTCACCGCACTTCCCATTTACGTATGGAAATCCCGACAAGTGTTCTTGGTAACAGGACACAAATGTTGACACACCAGTACAGAGGTTTGCTTCCTGCATAAGATTCCTTGCGCATGTCCGGTGAATCCATCTGCCACATTGTCTTGTCGCATTGTCTAGAGAAACAATATTTTTGCGTTTAGTTTTTACGTTTTGTCTCAGTTGTTTAAGGGCAGTGCCTATTAATTTAAAGTTATTTTTTCCCGGCTTATGAGTATGCGGGAAATCAGATCTTAACAAATGTTATTGAAATCCAGAATGAAAATTGGGGGTAACCACGCATTTTTCAAAGATAATTAATCAGCAATATTTGTATAAAGCTTTAAATTCAAAGCATTGTATGGCGTT
>NC_090892.1:46665234-46677734 GCF_036669925.1 Montipora capricornis | reverse complement strand
TATGGTGCCACTGTTCTTTGAGATTACATACAAAGAGTTTTCTTTTCGATTATTTTAAACGGAAAGCCAGTCATAGTTATTGGTCTTATTGGTCACCAACGCCTTCTGTGTAAGGAACTGTTAATCGTTTCAAGTTTTTTACCGAGTTTAATACAACAAATATTTACGGCTATTTCTGTTAGAGAAATATCGGAGGAAGTGTCAACTGCTTTCTTACAATCTGCTGAGGGAGACAAGCATCGAATTCTAGAACATCATCATCGATCTCCCACTGGAATTACTCCGACGGCGTCAAAAGGGCCCGGGGGGGGGGGGGGTACTCGATGTATCCCTGGTTGGGGAGGTGCGGCGCGGCCCCTCATACCCTGACCCTGTTTAAGACAAATATCGCTGATTTTCCTACCCATTTTATGACAGAATTCCGATTTTTGATACCCTGATTAAGACAAAAAATGATAAATTCGATACCCTGTTCAAGACAAAAATCCCGAAAAACATACCCTGGCTGGCCGCACGTCCCCATCAAGACCCTATAAGGGAGTAATCCCCCCCCCCCCCCCCCCCCCGGGCAAAAGGGCAGCTACAGTTCCGCTTCAAAAATGTCAAGGACAAAAGCCCGACCCTCAACGAAAAGGTCTCTATTTGGAGAAAACCCTGTCGTCGAATATTCGGTTGTCCCATGAAGAAATAAGCCATTTCTGAACATTGCAACGGAGGTTTTTTTGACACCAATTGTGAAGGGAAGTCTGGGAAAATACCATCAAAACAAACAAGTACTAGTACTGACGTTATCGGCGCTTTTAAATAAATATAATTTTTAAACTTGTGGCTCCCTAGATCAAACTGACGTTTACAGAATTAACACTTTTCTAACGGCAGGATGCTGCAAAAGCGAGGTAATGGATCCCATCCAAACATGATTCGAGCACAGCCTTAATCATGACAAACAAATTACTGTTTGGAAAGGTCAGATGAAAAAAAAAAAAGTAAACAAGTGAGACTTGTGAGTGTAGTGATCGCATCCCAAAACGGATCCTCTGAAGAAAGTGACTCGATGGACTTGAGTTCCGTTGACTTCTCCCTCAAAACTGTGGAAAAATGTAAGCATTTCGATGCAGAAACCTACGAATTACATGTATGCACTGAGCCGCTTAATTCCTTCTACCTGTGATATAACAGATCTCTTCAATGCTTTGAAGTTGTTGAAAAAGGAGAAGCTGTCTTTGCACAGGTTAAAAAATTGAAAAAAAAAAACTATTAAAACGTTTCGTGAATTTTATGAGTGGTGTATTTTCCAGTAAAACACTCCTGTCTGAAATGAGGCTCTTTCCATACCCAGTTGGCGGAATTCAGAGGACATCCTTTCATTCGACAAAAATGCTTTTAAGACAGAGTTCCTGTTCTTGTTTAATCCTTGGAAAGAACTCAAGCGCCCCATCTGAGCGCATTGTTGAATTTCGCCGATAAAATAGCCGCTGTTCATGATTCTACATTTCCGGTTTGTGTGACGTAATAGTCTTCTGTGTGTTACCCAATCAGAGAAACATCCAGATTCTGGATTTTCGACACAGGCCAATGAATAGATTTGTGTTAGGCCTTCCTTTCCTTTTCTCCCTGACCCCCTATCCCTCAGGAAGGGCTGATACTCAAGTTAGGGTATAGTAGGGAACGTATACGGATCTATACGTTATGGTACAATATTGATATTCCGAGATAAAAACTTCCGAGATAAAAACTTCCGAGATAGAGGGCACACTGGCTGATTCATCAGAAAAAATGTCTCTTTTTCGGAAAGAATTAGTTGAATGAAGTGTCAGGGGAGAGAAATACGTTTTTAAGAGAACGGTGGTGTAATAATATAAAATGGCTTGCATTAGCTAAACTATTATGTAAACTGAACCTGTGAATTTTATTGATTTCAATTGGGGTCTCCAGTCATTTTCATACAAGGCCTAGAAATAATTAAAATTCTCATGTAATCATGAACAGTTTACTTTTACTCGGTTCGGTAAAATACTTGGTCAAAGTTTTGGATCACCCTTCTGAAAACAACTGTTTGATTTTCAGCTTTACAGCTGTTTACACAGAACAGCCAACTCTTGCCTTGCAAGGGACACATATATAAAGACAAGAGCAGAATGCAAAGAAGAGAGGCAATATAAACTCCTCCTTTTATCAAGGACGCCCACAATTACGTGGTTTTACACACTTCTTATGCGATCTTGTGGCCCTGAGCGACCATTTTCATCGTTTTACTGAGTGATATAGATTACCGCAGAGAAGTCTTACTACCATTTAAAACAGGACTAAAAATAAACTGTCCTTTTTTTGTTTCCGATAGGCAAGCCTAAGTATTTACTCTCTTTAGCAAGCAAGCAAAGGATTTTTTATTAGGTTTTTTCATGCGTCAAACAACTTATTTGAATGAAGACAAGAAGTGCTTTGTGCACTTCACGTTTATGTCAGTCATAATCCCTCCACTATGTGTCAGTTAAGCCAAGGCTCAGTCAAGGCTGTTACATCTATCCTCAGAGAGAGCTGTTGCCGATTCAGCGAACTTCGCAATGCTTCGTTAAAAAACCGGTTAACAAATTTCGGGAGTGGACGTGAATCACAAATTATATAATTTAACTATATCTTTTTCGTAGCAATTCAAATCTATGTTTATTCGATCGGAAATACAAAATATAAACGCTGAGAAAATTACGAAATTGCTAGAACGGATGAATTTATAATCAACACGATCACTTACTTCTGTGGCCATATCCAACCGAATTAATTCCGAAATACAGCCTGGTTAGCAACAAATATTTTTCCTGAGTATTTCTTCCTTTCACAACACTTTCCCGACCACAACTAACCGATTGCTCAACTGTGTATCTTATACTGGTTGTTTCTGGAAATCCTCGAAACTTAGCAGGCCTATTTTCAAGTTGGTGCTAAGATTTACTTCGATGGCTTCAAAACCTTTAAAAAGCCCAGTTTTATAATTTCAAGTATGCATTTAGGTCCTGAATTTCACAAAGTTTTAAAACTTTCCAGAAGCAAGCTCCCGCGGACCTAAAATGCTCGCGCACTTTCCAATTTTACGGAAAACGTTGACAGCAACACCCTCGAACTTTGGTCCAAACTGGATAAAATATCCCGTCGCCTTGCGAAAAATATTTGACGTGGTTTAAATTCGACGAGAAAGTATGGAAGAACAGGCGACTGTAACCCACAGCGCGAAGGGTTAATTTGAAGCCAAAACGAAGCGAGACTTAGGACCTCCACATATTAGCACGCGGTAACCGGTCTCACCATAAGTTTCTACTCATGGGGGAAATTAAAGTGTTTCGATCGCAAGAACTCAGATGTCTGCTATCCAATTAAACACTTAAAAATTTTACTAAGGATGTTGTGGTGAGACGAGATTAGCCCGGGTCATCCTTTGTCCCCGGCTTTCAAGTGTCGCGATTTTTGAAAAAATGTGCCAGGATTTTCCTCATCCGACTCACCTTTCTTGCTTTTCCTCTAGTTTTTTCGTATTTTGTCCGTGGGGTGCAATATTGATATTAACAAGAACACCTTTCAACATGGAAAGAAAGCTTTGTTGGCAAACAACCTTAAAAAGCAATTACAGTTTTTAAGACCGGAAACCGTTTTTCCAAGTAAAACAACTAAAATTAATGATTTACCTCAATACAGACTTCTAGAGAAAAAGAAGAGGTTTCCGGTGAAACCAGACAAATAATGCTAACAAGAAATCCTTTGTCTCCTTTACTTGAAGGAACTGAGAACTTTATAATAAGTGATATTTGCAGGCTCAAAAAAAAAAACAAAAAAAAAACAAACAAATTGCCGACTGTGTAAAATCAACTAAGGTTCGCATCTAATTCAGACCTGCGAGAGGGTTACTTTATGTTGTCAAAAAGGCAATATCAAAAGACCTACAAAAGCAAACATTGGTTTGAGAGGATTTTGTATTGTATCTTTCACAGATTCAATTGTATTCGGGGAACGAATTCGTCAACCAAACAATATTTGTGCAAGAAATGGTTATTGATCAGTTCCAGTGTGAAACTCAGTATGTCCTCTCTACGTTTACCCGCACAATGTGTTGAAAAAGATGGTAAAATTAAAATGGTTATTTGGGGACGGTCTGAATACACCGTCAATGTCGTAAGTCAACTCAGGAACAAACACGTTAGCGTCAAATTAATTCTCCTTTATTTTTCTTTGGTGCCAATCGGAGAACAGCAACTTGAACGTGGGAAGTACCTCCACTTCGCTTCTTTCTGTGTCCCGGATCGACTAAGGAACAAGAGAGGCCAACGTCGCACCAAGGTCTCCTACTCTCAGCCAAGAGTTAAATAAAAACGGAGGTTGAAAAGGAATAGTGCGTGTATCGAACGATGAATTTAAAACAACCAGTCCCAGGAAATTAAATGCAAAATGTTGGTACATGATGCGCAAACCTGATTGACAGTCGGCTCTCTCGCGTGTCTCTGCGAGTCGGCCACCATGCACATGGAACAAAACAACAAAGTAACAGAAATACCTAATTCAACTCGCTCACTGAAAAGCTGGAACACAGATTTACACTCTAAAAAATCACAACTAAAGTCGTTTACCAATTTTTAACTCCTTTCAAGCTTGGTGTAGCCTGTGTAGCATTTTCGAAGTTTTGGTCGCGAGAAAAGTGGGGCGAGAACATCGAGAATCCCTGCATGTTTCCCCACCGGCAGGAAAACTCTTTCTACGCAGGTTAAGCTTTGTACAGAGTCACGTAAAACGTAAAAGCGTGAATCTGACGATACTTAGGCTACCGAAAAGATTATTTTCCTGCTATGGAACTATAACGTGATCCAAGTTGTGATAACGTTGAAATGTTTCTGTTGCAACACGGTTATTGCTCTGAATTTGAAATTGTTTGGAAACTGACGATACTTAATTCAGTCTGCAATCCATTTAATATGAAAAAAAGTGCGTTTGACATTCATGACAAAGAAAGTTTCTGGCCAATCTAGCGAGCGTCTCAGGTAAGGTGCGTTGTCCATGAGCAGCTGATGTACTTCCTTTCTTTCTCTCTTGAGCTCACGTCTACGATCGCTGAACGGTAGTTACTGGTCGAATCGTTGACTTCTGCAACCACTCTTATAAAGGAAAATCGCCATATCCAAATGAACATCGAGAACGCCAACGTGATAATCGTCGGTTGTGGCTTCACACAATCACCAAAACCTTTCCTTTAATCTAACAAGTTTCACTGTCAAATCTCTTTATAAGCCGAGAGAGTACTTGACTTTCGCAGCCACGTAGGGCACTTGACAACTCAGATTGGTTCACAGACTGCAAGGCATGTCAAGATTGCCGGTAGCTGCTCGACTTAAAGCTGTACTCACGGCTACAATTCAGACAGCATGAAACGACATCCAATGGAAGTTTTTTAACCATCCATTACCAGGCCCATATATAATACCACGGAGCGTAAAAACTCAATTTTCTCAGCACAGTCTCATTCACACAACGGCGTATTGCTCGTACAACAGTTCACGGATCTTGTAGTAATCATCACACACGGCTCCTTCCAGGCCTACTCGGCCAGTCTCGTTCTGAAAAGACAAGATTCCAGAAAGGTGTGCGTGATCCCAAATCGTATATTACCTTGTTAAAACTGACCGAATCGGCAAAAGCTATGCTTCCTTAATTGGTTAAAACCTTCAAAACGAAGACAATGTTTTTTTTTGCATTTGCAGTACCTACTTTTTTGGGGGTAGGGGAAGGGGGATAAGGCGAAGTAAATGCGGGGGCATTGTGGTCTAACGCCATTAACGTCTTCAAATTCCTTAAAAAAATTAGAAATGACGCCACTGTGGACACTAGTCCGTCTCCTAAATCCAGATGGAAATGGAATTTGAAATGTTGGTTTTTAATACGAGGGGAAAACCAGAATACCAGGCCTGGTCTGGAGAAGAAAAGACAGCAATCTCAATCCACGTATGAAGCCCAGGGCTCTAATCATCGCACTAACCCTGCTGTTATAGCATCTCGAGAGGCGGGCGTTAAGTGGTCAGTAAGCAGCTCATAAATCTACTTGAAAGGGAAACGATGGAGTCTATGCGTCCCATAATGATTCAATGAAATGAAATGAAATGCTGAAAAGAGCTTGGAAGGTACTTCGTGTAGAGACTCGACACGATATGTTTAACTGCTCCAAAGATATTTTTCTTACCCTTCTGACGGCAACAACATTGTTACAGATCAAAACACCACCAGCAAATTCCGCTTGAATTCCAGCTTTGTTTAAGACCTGCTTAAAATCCGACAGACGCGGCTCGTTTATGTAAACTGAAGTGTGCCCAGTGATCTGGGGAGAGAAAGACAACACTTAGGTCGCTGCCGTTGGGTAAACAACGTAAATTTGACGAAATGACCACTTGTTACCAACAGTGCATTTTAAAGATCCTAGCTATTAAATGATAACCTTTAAAAGCAAGGAATGTAATACAGTGTTATCAGGACGATAATCGCAGCGATAACATTTTGCACGTTTGACGTTTTATTACACATAACATGAGGATTTTATTCCATAAAGCTCATTTACGCTTTATTTTCACATGTGGAAAAGGCTTATACAGCCAATCAGAATGGCGTACAGCTATTTCCCATGTGGAAGTATAACCAATCAACGATAGCGTAAAGGCGTTTCCATGCCAATCACTCGTGCATCTCGTGCAAATCAAACTTTGTTATTGAATTAAATTAAATTTGCATTTGGTTCTATTGTTAGTGAGTTTTTGTTTCTACTTTGCGTTCTGAAAACTATTTTAATGAAAATTCTCGTCTTATGTGTAATAAACAGTTCACGACATAGAAAGAGCTTTTGTACGGGGTTTTATTCACTCGTTGTTTGTGTCAAAAACCCTCACTCGCTCGTTCCTCGCTCGTTCGGGTTTTTAACACAAGCAACTCGTGAATAAAACCCCGTACGGCGCACTTTCTATGACGTAAACTATATATATTTTATGTGGACCGCAGATTCCGTTTTCGCTGGACACGCAGAAAAATCTCCCACCACAACACAAAACAAATTCTGTATCTAGGCGACACAAGAACTGCTGCGAACAGGCAATTTGAGCGCCTTTTTCACTCGCGCACTCAAGTTTTCATTCCTTGAAGAAATAGAAGGTTCTTGAACAGTAATTCATTCAGGGTTGTTTTCCATGGCCTGTGAAAGGACATGGAGACAGGCCATTCTATGAGACAATTTCAGTCCGGAAACGTCATAACGTAGGGTCCTCAGCACCGGGCCTTCTTTGACCCCTAGTTCAACGCCCACACGTGTATAAATCCACTTCTTACACAATAAAGCAAGAATGCCTGATGCAAAAACACTACCTGTGCCAACTGAAGCTGTTCCAATACGGGTACTGTGTCCATTGGTTCCTCCTTGCCACTCCGATTACTCTGATCCGTTTCCATTTTCTCATGACCCTCCTCGTCGTCTCGCAACTCTCCATCTTCCAGGACCAGCCCCACGTGGGACTCAGAGGCATTCATATGCAGCTGCCCGTCAACCCACGCGAGTTCCGCGTCACGCGCCCGAGAAAACTGCAAGGAGCTCACCAGCGCATCACGCAGCTTGACCTACGACAACAGCAAGGAGTATGGAGTCTTCACGCAGGCACCTGGAAGGTGTTGGGTGGGTTAGGGGTTGGGGGGAAGGGAGAGGTTATGATGGGCCTCTTGTCAAGGTTACGCTTGAAATTCTCACGACTGGCATCATTTTCATGGGTTTATTTAATATCTTAGGATAGCGGTTTGTAATATTTTGATCAAATTAAGGAATAAACTAAAATTGCTTAGGATAGGTAAGGTGGCTCCCACCAAATTCATCATTTTCAAGAGAGACCATCTTGTTAGAGGGGTTAACTCTACGTCACTGTTTCACGCAATGGTATGATTCCATATGAAACAGAAATTATTGCCAAACAAGAGGAGAGGCACTTAACAACGATTTCGTCTTGCATATTAAATATGAATTCGATGAAAGTGATCTGCTGGCTAAGACGAAAATCCCTGCAGAATCTGAAGAAATTCTCTGGAGATGAAAGCCACCTTAAATTTCCCATATGTGAAAGTAGAACTTATTCCGTTCTAGATTATTTTTTCCTTTCAGCAAAGACTTTCAACATTATCTACTTAACAAATTGATGTCAGTTTTTCATGCGTCTGTCCTGTTATTGATCATGAATTGCGTCATAACATTGTCAGAGTAGCTGTGGATCCATGAGGCGATAGCCGAGTGGATCCGCAAACTACTTCGACAATGTTATGACGAAATTCATTGTCAATAACAGACCAGACGCACGAAAAACTGACATCAATTTGTTTTTTATAATAACAAAAAGGCAGAGGGGTCAAAATGAAGTCAAAACACGAGAAGAAAGCGAGACAAAAATGCGAGAAACTTCAATCTGACGCGAGCAATATCGCGTCATTATCGCATAAATTATAAATTTATGTGTCTGTCCGCTTATTGACAATAACAATTAGCCAATGAGCGCACGATAATTTTTGCAGTCATTGTAAAATAATCACTTTCCACCAATAAAAATGGGAGTAATCAAGTTCGTTGCTGTGATTCAATTTTTCCTTGGATTTTTCAATCTCGTTCAATTGTGATTTTCCTTTTTCTCTGACTATGATAATGAAAATAAGACAAAGAAAAATCAAAATTCAACTGCTTTGAAAATGTTTAAACCAAGAAAACATTTGAACCACAACATACAGTATACGCAGGCAAAATAAAGGGTTTTTTAGGATGCCTTTCCCATTGCTATGGTAACATATTACGTCTCAATATCGAGCACACATTGACAAGTGTTGTATCTGTTTGGTGATACAGTGTTGTAGAGTCAATCCTTCTAAACAGAACAGCTTCTTGAAAGTTTGTCAACAAGGAAATGATACTTTTCGTAATACCGTTGTCTTCATAGAAGCGTGGACACATGAAGGGAAAACATGTTCTTTGAATTTTGAGTTTTGACAGCCGTTCAGCAAACAGTTGAAACTTTTGCGCGCGATAGTTTGAAATCATTTGAAGCATACTCTATCAGATCAGGGTCAACTTATTGGAAAAGGTCTTCGATGTCTAGTGTTGCCGCCATTCTAGAAAAACGTCCATGAACATCTCTCAAACTCCGAATGATTGAAGACAAAACTTGTCACGTTTGCAGCCAATCAGAGCACGTTTTCCCGTCATGTGTCCACGCTTAGATGAAAACGAGTTGCGATGATTTAATCTGAATTAATCAGCACAAATGTTGAGCTAAATTTATTTCAAAAGAAAGTAATCTTCCTAATTAAGATTCGGTAAAAACGATGGTTCAAGAACCAAGTGTGGCCGCTGTTACCGTCTGTGTCATCATCTCTTCAATTTTAAATCTCACCTGATAAATATATCTTTCTCCAGTGGAATCCACTGTGTCGCCACATCGCGGTGTAAACACTTGATTAACTTGTATACTAGTGTTTTGCCGGCAGTATTCAGCAAGATGGTCTGTGGCTTCCTCGACACCATGCACCAGAATCTAAACCAAAACATGGTCAGGTAAGAAATTTGATTCGATGACATTGACGTCAACTGCAACACAAAATTCCCTGGAAATAAACAAATAATTACAGTACAAAGAACTTACGAGGTTTCTTGGATTAACGAGTGAAAGAATCCTCTTGATCGACTCGCCGTCTGAGCGTCCTTCGAAATCAATATACAACAACGAACATCTACAAAGAGATGACGAAAACTACGTGAGTTAACAAAAGCAGAAAAGAAATGAAATTCAGAATGATCACATCGAGTCAATTAAAACCAGTTCAAACTGTTAGTGACGAGCATGCACGCACTCTGTTTTCAGGAAGTAAAAGATGAAAAGAGTTTTTTTATATCACCTGATGTTAAGTTGCTTTTTCTCCACCATACACTTTGTAGGAATTTTTGACATTTCTCCTGAAAAGAAACGCCATATAAAAAAAATCATTGCAGTTACGGTGCGTTAGATCAGTAATTAATTTTGGTATGTCTAGATTATAGGAAGTGGTCAGGTAAAACGCGTCGAGAATTTAGCACATTTTCTAAACTTCATGCCTGGGTTGCTCGAAGCATAGTTAGCGCTAACCAGCGTTAAATACCATGGAAACCTACACGTTTTGACACCTCTTAACCAACGGTTAGCGCTAACCAGGCTTCGAGCAACCGGCACCATAAGTTAAGTCTAACTGTTTTGCGCACCATGCAAAATAAGAGTTTCGATGCTTTGGCCGCGCGGAGGACGGGGCGAGAGCAAAAAATGAGAGACGCTGAAATCAAAAGACCAGCAAAGGGAGATTCAAATATGATACAAACAAGAGACTGACTAACCATGTGCCGTCATAGCTTCTGTGTCCGAAGATTCCTTTTTACTTTGCTCCTTAGGAAAATGAGAAACGTTGGTTGAGAAAAATCAATCAATCAATCAATCAATTAATCAATCAATCAATCAATCAATCAATTTATTAAAGCCAATACGAAGGTGAAAGCAAAGTTGTAGAAGAAAATGAAGATGAAGGAAAAGGAGAAGGAGAAGAAGACGAAGATAGAGAAGCAGAACAGCGAAACGAAACACCAAAACACCAATGTATGACCTCACCATACATTGAATAATAACCGAAAAAGGATGGATTTGAGAAATAATGATTGCTCCTAATTCATTGAGATTAAGATTAGGGTTCAGATTAAGATTGAAATTAGAAGCAACAATGTTGTAGGCCTGATTAGGCCTAAAACGATATTTAGTCTCAAAATCCAACCTTTGTCGGTTAGTATTCAATGTATGGTGGCATACATGGTGTTTTGGTGCTTCGTTTCGCTGTTTAGTAATGTCCGGTATGATATTCTCCCGTACGGCCTTCGCAGGTGGAATAAGCCACATGCTGATTTTTTTGCGAGGAAGAAAACCGTGAAAACTGTTTAAAAAACCCTCGCAGCTGGGTCGAAAGCCAACACAAACTAAAGAAAAAAAACTACATCAAAGAATAAAGATGGTTCAATAATGGAATGTCCAAACTCGCTCAAATGAGGAAGTTTGATATGGATAAGAGGGAAGCCTGTCCTTCCAACTATACCTAGCCTGCGAGCAAGCTCTCTTTCGGGGTACCCACCCACCCCGAAAGAGAGCTTGCCCGCCTTTTCCAAGTCCCCCTTGGAAAAAAATTCTCCAAAATGCTAAGTCGTGTTTAAATATCAATTATTTTCATCGAAATACAATTATTTTGGATTGGTTGATGTTTCTACAAACACGCAAATCAATATGATTGGTAATACCGAGGGGACGCGTGATTGCTAAGTTGCCACTGGTCCCTTTTGTAATTATCAATTTGACAGCTGGCGTCTGAATGAAAGCGAGATTCAAATCCAATGTAACCAAAGGTTTTTCTCTTCTCGCCGCTAAGCGACTCTCTCGCGGCTCCAGAAAAAACCAATGGGAACGGGGTAGGCTTTTTCCAGCAACAGTCTGAAACCTTCTTGAACAAGTCTTTTAACTTAATTTTGTTCTTAGCATTCGGCTTGACTCAAACTTGTCAAATCTGCTCACCACTTTGGCTTTTTCTTCTTCGGCTGCTGCCAACTCCCTGATCATAAAATCTTCTGGTCTGTTTGAAAAACGATATGAATAATCATAAAAACACGCATCAAGACATGTAAATGACACTCTCGAACAGTCGCATAGTATAAGGTATCTTGGACCCTATTTGTGGGGTAGGGACAAGCAAAGACCTTCGCTATAAACCAAGCCTAAGAGCTTTCAAAAGGGTGATTCGCAACATGGACGTAACAAAAGTTCTTGATGGCAGCTGTAAATGCCAGGCTTGTCTTTCCGAGAGTCTTGTTATAATAAAGAATAGTTACTTATTTTATTTCTTAGTTCTCAGCTTTTAATTGATTTTTAAAAATAATTATAAGTACACAGTTTCTTAATTGTGATAGTGATAATTAGTGTGAATTGTTAGTTCTTAATTTTTAATTTTTTTAACTGCCGGTGTCCCCAATTAGATTCATTAGGTAAATACTCCGGACACGTAAATAAAGTTCATGTACGTATGTATCACAATACAGTTACCGAAACGTTCCGCATAGCTAACACACTGCAGTACCTGATGAATTCTCCATAATCATCCCATTTGATCTTTTCTTCATGACAAGGGAACATGGGATAGGATCTGGCCTGTTTGAAAAAGCTGCTTTTGCGACCACCCTAAAGTAGAAAAACGTTGTACAATACCGCTCAAATGTAAGTAACCAGTCGCGTCGCGTTTAAGGAGAGACGCGAATCGCGTCACGCGCTACGCGATTAGCGTCCTGCGACATAACTGAATATCCAGGTACCTTTTCATCAGCCATCATAAGATCGTGCCTGACTCCTCCCTCTAAATCTTCATCACTGTCGCTGTCACTCTCCTCTACTGTCAAATGACTA
>NC_090892.1:46647734-46650234 GCF_036669925.1 Montipora capricornis | reverse complement strand
ATATCATAGACTGACAGGCAATAATCAAAATTAAACAAAAGAAGAATTGATCCTCAAACTTATTCTGGACAATTTAAGCAATTGTCTCTGATAGATACCTGAAAATTTCAAGTAACTCCAATGGGATTCAAACCCAAGACCTCTGTGATGCCAGAACAATAATCTACCATTTGAAGTGAAGGCTATAATATAATATTATTATATAAAATTATTGTTTATGTGAGACAACTGCTTAAATTGTCCAGAATACATGTAAGTACAAGGATCATTAAATTTTCTCTCTTTCGTCTATAGAGAAGACAAGCTTATTGTTGAAAGTAAAGTTACAAGTATGGTTAAAGTTAGAGGGAGGATGGAGTTACTAAAAACCCAATCAAATAATAATTGTAGATTGACAAACAGAGTATTTCTTACACATAAAATGTATGTATATACATTGTAGTACATGTAAGTCCAGGTTAATTCAAAGTGCTTGGAATAAAATTTAAAATGAATGCCTGACCATGGTACCTTATTATAACACACACCTGATATAAGTCATACATGAACATCTGGCCCATCTTGTACACAGGAATAGTGGCATAAATAGGACAATGCAGACCACACTTGCCCACAAGATAAGGTAATGCACCCATGTGGTATATATCAGGAAATGTGATGAGTACAGCATCTATCTGGTGTACATGCCTAATAAACACATCGATGGTTCAACAGAGAGCAAGCTACCATAAATTACATAAGGTTGCTTGATGCATAAACATCTATAGCAGTGATGATCCTTGGGATAGACTTTCATATACCAGACTAAAATGGCGGAGGACAAAAGAACCATTGTTATTCCGATTAGGCCTTGCTAATTAGGTACTGTTATTTTAGCTTTGTTCTTTTGTTTTAAGGACATTTGACTATCCTCTGTGCCCGGGGAGTGGGAAATTTGACCTTTGCCTGCCTGGGGTGGGGAAAATTGAACCGGAAGAGTCATGTTTCAAATGATTTTGCGGGCGCCAAAGTTGCTAAGAGCCATAAAGCACGTGTTTAGACGGGATGGAAGAGTTTAAGGGAAGAGAGATAGTATTTGTGAGCGATTGGCTTACAAAAAAGGTTTTCAAAAGTTGGAGACTGACAGACAAATGGGCCGACGGGGTGGGGGATTTGGACATTATTTTGACCCGAGGGGGCGGGAATTGGAACGATCCAATCTTCAAAAGTTCAAAGCCCGTGGTTTGCCCGGATTGGTGGGGGGAAGGGTATGTTGAAGTTTCGAGTTCATCTGTGCATAATACTGCCATCTTGGCGCCAAAAACTGTAAATTAATTACAGAATGCTGGGCCACTTGGACGCGATGCTATGTTGACTGCCACCACCGTCCGCAGTCCCGTAGAAACTTCAAGAGTGGGAAGAATTTTATCACTGGAATATACTTATAAATATGCAAAACTTACTTTTTCACTGGTTCTATAACGTCTGCACTGAACGTCTCGTTCCAACCGCAGTCGAGAAGGAATCGAAACTCATCGACTTGTAGCAAGTAACATAGAGGCCCTTCATCATACGCTCCGGAAAGAACTGTCAGTTTGATTATCGAAGTCATTTCTTTCCGCCTGCCTTTGTCGACAAAATCAGCTCAGTGTAGACCAAAGCAGTAGAATGCTCACGATGCCGCCATCTTGAATTTTCTTTTCCGCAAGGGGTAATAACGTTATGTTAGCCCACATATAGAGTACTAATAATAAGCGATCTCCTACATGTAAGAACACACAAACTGAACGTGTAAGCCCTTGCGATGCCATGGCTTTTATTACGCGCTTACCACACTTACTTACCCTATGTAGGTGTAAGAAAAAGCTCCAGATGGCCGCGCACCTCAAAAACTTCTTTAATCATTGAATTTATCATGTAAATTCTGTGAAATGTGATTTCGAGCCGATAAGGCTTTAAAAGAAAATTAAGTTTATTGAAGGGTACTTATACTTGTTAGAAATTCCAAGAGCAAAATTGATATCTAACAAAATCTCAAAAAAGTAAAGGAATATGGTACCGGTCTTTCAAGTCGATTTATTTTCTTAAAACTAGAAGAGATCCAGAGGGGTGCTCACGGGGCATTCTCTGAGCGGTTGTTTTGTGGATCAACGTTCTCCCACTTGGTTTTCCATGATATAACCTCACCCTCCGTTCAGTCGAGTTCATAATTGTTGAAAGTCTTATACTATGACGTGCATACCTTGACTAAAAAGTACTTATCTTAGGATACGTCTTTTTGGGAAAATCCGAAAACGGGTTACGAATCCAAAGCATCCACACTCGAGGAGGATACTTCGGATCAAATCTGAATCTGGATTTTTGAGATTCACCGCTTCAGCGTTTTTTCTGGAAAGGATTTGACAAGCGGTTTTCCATGCAAAAACTGATGCACAACAGCTACCGTACATGACGGTTTAACCTAAATGTTTTTCTAGCGCCATTTTCACAGTACGATCGAAGACACGAAAAGGTCGAAAAT
>NC_090892.1:46607734-46642734 GCF_036669925.1 Montipora capricornis | reverse complement strand
CTCCAAACTGTCAGGTCCTAGTTATCAAATAGAAATGTTCAATTAGAGAGTTTTATTGGAGGTTTCCAGAGCTATAGCTTTTTGCGATTGCAAAATTGAAATTTTAGAGAGGCTTTGTATGCAAATTCTCCTAAGTTAACTTGGCTCCATTACCAGCTGCTTTACGGAAAATGAGTCCACAAAGTCCGGGCTCGAGAGAGCGGCAGAAATAAAGCCTATGATTTTAGCAGATACTAAAAGATATGAAGGCTTTAGACAAGTCCATGACATTCACAAATACTTTGATGAAATAAAGTGTTAGCGTAGCTTACTCTGTATGCCACACTTGTCACCATTGTATCGGTTTTTTGATGCTTTTGTATGCGGTTTTCGGTTTTGGCCGAATTTTTTTGCGGTTTTGCGGTTTTGGACGATTTTTTCTTCGGTTTTGCGGTTTCTAATACACCCCAATGTCCCCCTCCTAAAACAGTGGATAGCGTTGAACTCGCGCGCTTATTGGCTCGTCAAACTCCGGATATCCTGTGCTATTTACCTCCGAGCAACTCAGGAAAAAATGGCCGTCCCGATTTGCATCCGTGTCAAGTGAAGAAAACATCCAAATTAATTTTTTGCGTCATGTTGTGTAATGTTCAAGCTTAACAAATTTGCATACATGGCTTGAAATGTGATATGCGAGGATTTTTATAAAGATGACACAAATTTTTTCTTTCTGACAGATGATCATAGGCCGGTGGCCAAGTTTTTATCGTCAGAAAAAGATCTGTTTTGTCATTATAGTGTAAAATGAAGTTTATTTGGGAAGCCAACAATACTTCTTTAACTTCCTGGTTAATCCAATTTATTGCTAAGACTTACTAGTGCGAACATTGTTTACATTACTCATGCTTTTTGGGAATTTTGAGTGTCATGAAATTACATCATTTTGCTTGACATAGCTCCTTTTAACACGAAGATTTTTCAACAATATATCGCTTTAATGTAAGCCAGAAACATTCAGATAGTAAAAAACTTCATATTTATTAACCATTTCCTTTGCTTTTGTGCTTGTCAGCATTGTGATTTGCGATAATTCGCAAGTCTGTTTTTGTATCTCATAGGTGCTCAGATTTTTAAAAACAAACTCTATGGCCGCTAAACCTCATGATTGTGTAAATAGTTCACCCTGAAGTCAACATAAATACGTTTCTCAGGAACCCGACAAAGAAGGCTTCCTGACCCGACAGATGAAATGTAAATATTCAGTTAAATATTACAACAAAACTAAAAAACTAAAGACGGAAGTTTCTTGGCTAAAAAGTACGTTGTTTTACTCTGAAAACGACGAACGATTAACTTTCCTTTCCGTAGTCCATTCAGTTGAAACAAGGTGATCACGTGCACCTTTATGGTTGCCTAGCCTTTTACTATTAACCCCCGGCTTGTACGGTACTTTTTGGTGCAAACGTAAAGCCAAAAGATTTTTTGATCTGGCATCAAATTAAACTGAAAAGAAGAGAAATTATGAAGTGGAAACAACATCTTCAGTCCTTCCTTAGTGTGTGCAATAAACGTTTGCTTAGTGCAACTGCAAGACATGCATGACATGCAGGAAAACGTCCGTCAGAGCAATTTGCAGTTATTTTTTTTGCAGACTATTTAAAGATGAGACGAGTGGGTTTTACTCAAGAGCGTGTTTTGTTATCTTTATTACCAAAGCTTAAAAAACTAAAAGACCTCAAAATGGGAGAGCACATTGCAAAATAATTAAACGTGTGAACGTGTGAGCCAAAGGGTTTCTGCTGGCACGACGCCTAGCTGACCCTTAAAACGGTCGAAATGATCCCTCCCTTGAAAAAATTAACTGGAACGCTGCAGTTCAATACCACCCAACTCAGTGCCCTCTTTTTTGAGTAACAAGTATCACAGGCAACCCAGTGTACTTCATAGAGCATCTAGTTGTATTCGTTCTGCGGGCTCTTCACGTAGTTCTATCGCAATGATAGTGTAGCCGAGTGGTTAGGGTCCGTGCCTTGAGATCCGGGTTCATGACCGCGTTCTGACCACTCATTGAATTTGTTTCAGGTAGTACTGGTCCCATTTCCTGTCGCTCTTGTGAAATAGCCAACTGGTTTGCCTCCCGCCAGTTGGGATTCTTAACAATTGTATATGTTAAATGCTCGGAGATATTAGCTACTAGCTACTCTAAAAATCCGAGGGTAAACAAAGTGATTATTTTTATTATTATTAACGTTCGCGTTCCTCATTTTATTTGCTAAGGACAGGCAAGCTTTAGTTTCCTTTATTACACATTAACATGCTGCATTAGTTTTAATCAATTTTCCGAATTCGCGCTCTGACTTCATGATTTGTCTCTTCTGTGGCCTGCCTTTCTCCCGGTCAAACGAGATTCTTCATTTTACTGTCATTTGGAAAAAGAAGTTTGCATTAAAGGTAGGAGTCATCACATCTCGCTAGAAATCTGTAAACTGTAAAGCAAAAACTTAAATGGGCGAAACTTTGCTGTTCTGAGTCTTGGTCGTGTCTGGCCACAGAAACCTTGTCCCTGTGTCTACATGAATATTCTTTGGACGATTGAGTTTTGAAGGGTCCGGCTGTTTTTGGAGGTCTGAAAAACCCCTCTCAGCAAGCAAACACTTTCCTGGTGTAGCAATATTAACCGATCATGCAAATTTGCATCTGTTTTTAAAAGAAACGACAAAGACACTCCCAGCCAAAAACTTTATTGACTTTACATGCAAAAAACATCCAATTTAGTTGCACGCATAAAAACAGGCACAAAATTTTTTCTACCACCGTTTAACAAATTCGTTCTTGACTTTTCAGTGACTTTTGTTTCCAGCTAAATGTTAGCACTTTTAGATCAAATAAGCGATCCTTTCTTATTAGAACCTTTCTTATAAAAACGTTGAGGCTGAGATAAACCAAAATTTTAAGAACGTCCTAAGAACATTCCCAGTGCTGATGAGAGTCAGTTAAGAACGACGGTCTTTATTATGCTCATTTTTTGTGTAAGCAGTATAAACATAAGGTACAATAAATGTATAACTGTAGCTAACTGTATTCTAACAGGAAAATAAACCCAAATTCTTAGGGACACGCCACAGGAAACATTCCTGGTCACGTCCGCGTTGACTTATTGAAATCCTATACCACGTAGCTGTAAAAACGCATTAAGAACGTTTTCAGGCTCAAATCGTCGTCAATAAATAAATCAATAAATCAATAAATCAATCAATCAATCAATCAATTAGAACGTTCAGCAACCCCAAAAATAAGACTTTTTTTTTAAAAAAAGAGTGTGCCTGTTTTGGAGCTGAAACTATTGATCCATCGCTCGAGAACGGTGAAAATAATGGCGGTGATCTTGCCGGGTCTGCGATTTGCTAGGGCCGATTTACACGGTACGATTTCTGTCGCATGCGAGACGGCTTACGACAGACCTTTTAAATGAGCTTGTGGAGAGGTTTTTGCGATCTCGCAAGGGGTTTCAAAACATCAAAACTTGCTCAGTTGCTTAATTAGTGCAGTAGAGCTCCCGTATTATAACCTGCTATTGTATGGGTTATTGTAAGCAGCTTCTATTGTTTTTAAGTCCAAGTGATAGTTTCAATTGTTTAGTTTTTTGTTTTTGGCAAAGGTAGCGAGAGATGTTACATCACCCAATTAGTGGAGAAGTGTTTCCGATTTGGAGGTTCCAAAACATCGAAACTTTTAAAATGAGCTTGCGGAGAAGTGTTTGCGATCTCGCAAGGGGTTTCAAAACATCAAAACTTGGTCAGTGGCTTAATTAGTGGAGAAGTGCTAGCGAGTTCTTAAGAGGTTCCAAAACATTGAAACTTGTTAAGTACAAAAGCACAAAAAGGATATTGTTAACTCTGTAAAACTGCCCGGAACTTCTTAACGTGGGAAAAGAATTGATGCTTGCTTCAGGTTTGTCTACTTAAATATCGTATGGTATATGTTACCCTAACTGTTGATAGAAGTGTTTGCGATTTTCGTGAGTGTTCGTAAACCTAGAAACGTTTAAAAAGTGAGCTTGCGAAGAAGTGTTGGATTTCATTTTGTAAAATTAAGCCAATACAACTGTAATAGCTATTCAAACATTGACTGATGATATTCTTTTGACTTTTCCACATAGTCCTTTGGAAAGTTGCAACTCAGTATCATATTTTAAGTTTAAGACATATGCCTCTTGCAGGGCTCGAAAAAGGTAAGGGGTTTTACTTTATCTCATCGTGTACAGGCAGTTTACAACAGCGACTGAAAAAATACTGACTGAAAAGACGGAAATTGCTCTCAACGAAAGAAGTTTCTGAATTCTCCGACATTTTGTCATGGCTACTCTAGCAACCGTTGCGGAAGAATGAACTCCAATCGCCTCTTTAAAGTGACCTCATTACTGGGTTGTCAGTATGGCAATCCCAGTCGGAAAGTGGGTGGCATTTGTTGGGTGTTTTTCTTTTTTTACCGGGTTGCCGTATGGCAATCCCAGTCGGAAAAAGGGTGGCATTTGTTGGGTGTTTTTTTTCCGTGTCGGTAAGTCTTGCCTGTCCCTCCCCTGCTAAGTGGTGTCTTTGTGCATAGAGCCTTCTGCTCGTATTTTCTTAGGATAGAGAGGGTAGTGGAAATGCGTAGATTTCTCTGGTGGACACAGTAGAATGATAAACTTAAAGTGCAATGGCGTCGAAAGTCATGTAACGCGAATGGCGTTTTCGTGGATCTTTAAACAAAATATACCCTTATGGAGCTCAATAATGGAAAGTCAGTTGGATAAACTAGGCAGGCGGTGAAAACAAATACCTGGAATCGTAAAAGCGACGAGTAATGGACTTCGACAACAATCTATTGCCCGTCGAGCCGAAATCAAAGTGAGCTGTATTTCTAATATTTTATTAAGAGTGTGCTGTTATGTAGAACACTGAAACCAAATGAAAAATTCTCTGGTATAAAAGTGACGAGTACTGGACTTCGACAACAATCTTTCGCCCGTCGAGCCGAAATCAAAGTGAGCTGTATTTCCAATATTTTATCACGAGTGTAGTCTTATGTACAACACTGAAACCAAATGGAAAATTATCTGGTAACTTATGGGTTCAACAAAGTCAGGTAAAAAAAATAATTGGAAATGTGACAGTCAAGAATTATTTGAAAGAAAGCTTGTCGACTATTTTGTGCATCATTGTTCAAGGAAAAGGTTCTTCAGGAAAGGGTTTGAACCTGAAGTACATGGTAATTTGACACGATTGAGTTTCTTGTCTTCACGCACACAATGAAATATGAAGAGGTTTTTGCCTCTAAGAGCAAATATGTTGTTTGATTCAATAAATTTTTCGCTGGAAAAGGATTCTGTGGTATTTTCTGCCTTTGTGAATTATAATATCATGCTGTGTATTGAATTTTCGAGCTTAAGGTTGAAATGTGATATGGCAGAATTTTTTTAGTGTTGCTCTGTAAGCAGGAAGGGTTCACGAAAATAAACAGGTCTGTTGGAAGCGTGCTTGAGTTTCCACAAAATGAGCCCCAAAATCAGGGAAAAATTGTGACGCCTTGGAATAATAAAGTAGCTGCTATTTCCAAAATGAATTTTGACTTTGCGTAAACAAATGGTCAACCTCAAGAGTTGGGCGATTGTGATCTTTGTTTTGACTTCGCTCATTTTATTATCAAACTTTATAACACTTGATAGAAAAAGAAACTTACAAAAACACGGTATCTTGCCATCATTTGACACAGATGCTTCACTGTTTGGCCAGTAAACATGCCGCGGTAACTTAATCACGGCGCCCGCTGAATTCCGGCCACGTCACTTTCGATTTTGCGATTTATTTGTGCGGCCAAAAGTAGAATAACAAAATTGAACGTAGCAAAAATCTCCCAAAATGTTTGTCGCTGATCGTAACTTTTTATATTCTATATTCACGGTTCAAAATTAATGTAAACTTCCCTCTGCTCTTTCTAAAAACTGTGTATCAATAGTTATTTACTTTTTGCATCAATATTTGTTTTGCATAAAGCAAGCTAACAAAATCTGTACCTTGCTGAGTTCGCATTTGTTAGCGTTAATAGTATTTGCGGTCCGATGCTTCCGTTTTATGAAGGGGTATGTTGTTTGGGTCACCCATCCAGATACTAACCCCGAGGGACAGGGAGAACTTCGGTGAACTTCGGTGAACTTCGGTGAACTTTAGTATTACAAAGTTGTCAGATGCTCAGAGGGCGCGCTTCAACTTGTGGTGAAAAAAGGTTGTGAGGGAACTTGAAAATTATCAACATGTCAGCCCAGAAGCCAATGTTTCTCGCTTCTCTTTTATTTGTTATTCTTCAGAGACTGGAATGCTGTAGTTCAATACCACACAATTCAGTGCCTTCTGATTTTCTGTAACACGTACCACAGGCAACCCAGTGTATACTTCACGGAAGCATCTCGTTCCAGAGGAAAAAATGCCAAGAAAGCACATTATCATTGATCACCGAAAAGCCCCTCAGGGAATTGTTCAATAAAGTTTCATTTAGTTTCATTTCATCACCAGTAAGGGGGGTATTTGCATGAAACCGGGACCAACTCAGTCCGGGATGTGTTCGTATCGGCCTCCGTACATTTCTTTCTATGCGTTTCTATGAGACTGGCCTGACAATGAACTCAGGCCGGTCTGACTTCGTCTCGGTTGCTGGACCGAGACGAGAAATTCTCGTACCGGTCTCATGTAAATGACAACAAATCTCAGACCGGGTCCAGAAATTTCAAGCCTGTATGCTTTTGGGTCAGCCGTATATTTATTAGACAAAACATATCCGCTCATCCCGAAATCAGGCACCAAGCATTTCGTCCCGGTCTCATGTATACCGGTACAAGTTCATAGCGGTCTGAGTTCGTCCCGGTCTCATGTAAATTCCCCCCTAAGATGATGCCCTTGTGTGTGCGTGATTAGGACAGGAAGCAGACGGTGTAAATCAGTGGTGTGGAATGCAATTATTGCCTAATAAAATTATTGTCATGCACGAGGGTCGATCCTGGGTCCATTTCTCTTTCTGATTTACATAAACAGACGAGCCATAAAATAAACCAGAAATTAGCTATTTTGGAACAATTTCTCTACCTGCTGCGTAGTTATGCAAACCCTCGACTGCGTCTCGGGTTTGCATAACTGTCTCGAATTCTCCCAACGTTCCCTCGTGTTTAGATGAGGCTATGGAAACTCGGAAAACGTCCTTTACTGCTTTAATGGTTGTGAACCAACAAATTAACGCTGAATTTAAATTAGACGAAATTTAAACCAAGACAAAACATTAATCAGAAGTTTCATCTTCCTCTTAAAGTAGCAGACTAGTATCTTGATCAGCCTTACAGCATCAAATACTTGGGATTAGTTTCTGACTGTTTCTAGTCATTGCAGCCAGGATAGTTTATATTATGGACCAAGAGAATTTATAAAATAACAAGGATGGTACCCGCACTTTCATTGGTCAATAGCTGTGTCTAGATGAGAGTATGAAAACACGGCTGTGACATCACACGAATTTTGATTGGTTATGTATTGTCAAACGCGCGTTTGGATTGGCTGGTAAGAAATATGAGCGTGTATCAAGAAAATCTGTTTCAATCAAGAAGTGAAAAAACCCAGCAATTTCCTTCATTTGTCTAATTATCTTTGAGAAATATTTTATAAAAGCAACAGAGGACTTTTTTCCGTGTCTCCATAGCCTCATCTAAACACTCAGAGGAGTTGGGAGAATTCTTGACCATAACTGTCTCGAACTCCAAACTCCGCCTCGTGTTTAGATGAGGCTATGGAAACACACCGGAAACGTCCTCTATTGCTTAAATCGTTCTCACTATTTTATACGCTAAACACGTATTTGGTCAAACAGAAAGTCTTGGACACCAGGAAATATCTCTGTACCTATGATGAGCGAAAAAATAAATGTTGCGTTGTTTAGCTTCAGTAGTGAAGTACTAGCTTCAAATTCTAACTAGATGTAAAACAATTGCAATGTGCACAATAGCATTTGCCTTTAAAGAGTGTGATGACTCACTGAAAAGTGTTGTAAGTTACCGTCACTTCCTGTTATTTTTGTGGATTGCTTTTAATTTCGACCAGGAATCAGTCTAGTCAAGATCCAACACTGGTGGGATGATAGGCGAGGCCTCATCTGTTGGCACAAGTGTCCATTCAAGCGTTCTTTCGTATCCTGTCAACATACTAACTCGGCGACAATTGAGTGCCCACCTGAACGGAGATACCGTGTTCTCGTTTTTGATGAAGTCTCGAATTTGAAGCCCCATCGAAGAAGCGAGAGATTTCACAGAGGGAATTTTCTTCTTCCCTTTAAATGAAGCGAGTTCTTTGTCAGGGCATGACGCAAGAAGGGACGCTCTCAGAAACATCAGGAATTCGCTAGTCAAATTCAAGTATTCCACAACTGCGGGCACGCCGGAATACGCAAGTTCAGGATTTCCAGTGTCCCGCAGAGCTCTTTTGAAGAGGTCATCTACCCAGATTCTGTACGGCAACACAAGACTGATGAATTCCGGCATAAAATCCCAAATCCAGTTTTCAGTTTCAGTTAATATGACGGCATGAGAATTGGACGTGTTCAAAAAGTCTTTCAATTTTCTCAGCAAAACGGCAAGGGGGTAATAGTCCCATAAGTTGGATATTGCAATGCGGTCATATGTGAGATCGGGAGGCAGCCAGGCCTCGATATTAGCAACGTCGCACAGAAGGAAACGGAACCTCAACTGGTCTGTTTTCAGTTTTTGAAAGGACTTTTGCAGAATACCGGACAAGTAGATGGTGTACATCTTTGTCAGAGAGGTTGAGTAGCAGGATTTCTTTATTTCTCGGTAATCCCATCCGGTGAATGGAAGCACATCCGTCGGTATGCTGTAATGAAAATTGCGGTCAGCGGTAAATTGATTAGCTCCTCTACCCGTTAAAGTAACGTTTTGTCGGGTCAACTCTGGGGCGTTTCCTGATGAATGAAATATACCTGTGTCAAGAAAATGTTGAGCGGACTTTCTATGCTCTGTTGGGATTGCATGCATGTATACGTCAACGCCATCCGTTCGTTTTGGATCGGAGGAATTAGCCTCTTGTCTCGAATCTTCCACCCACGACCCTTTGCGTTTTGACAAGCGAAGCCATTCGGTCCAAACGATCTGTAGCTGGCTGAGGTGTTCTGTAGGAACCATCATGAGACCTCCAGTAAGCTTGAATAGTTCATTTGTAGTCACGAGGTCTTGAAGAGCACACGTCAGGTCATCAGAATCTTGTGCAGAAATGCGAACCGAGTACCAAATTCGGACCACTCTTTCGCATATAGCATTTCCTCCTGCAAAGTGTGCAACAAGCGTCTGAGTGAAACTGATTTATGGTAGATTAACTATCGAACCGTCCTCTCGTTCTTAGACAACCTGACCTCAGCAGTGTTAGCTTCGAGAAATACAACCATTTATGAGACAATTCAAGACATAGTGACTTCAATCAGTGAGTAGAAACTCCCCTTTTTATCCCAGAAGGATCACGAAAAAGAGACTGCTGATGATAGCGAAAAAAAACTTTCATTTGCGGCCTCGATAGAAGGCGATATCTACTCATGATACATTACTGGTTTATTTGACAGTTTCTGCCTCAGACCAAATCGTACAAATGAACATAACGCAGAGCATGAAATCTGAAATAAAATACGAAGAACTGTTGATGACGTGTTTGTTTCAAGCGATCATGATGACGATTCATTAGCCTTAAGAGAAAATAACATTTTGTTGACCGAGTAATATGATTGTGCTGTAGGACATTTGGGGGAGTTTGTGAAACGTGAAGAAGAAACTAAGCTTTGAAAAGGTCAAGTTTCGCCAGTATTGCTATTACTTAATGTTGTCATTATCTGGGTCAGTTTCATTGAGATAGAAACTCCAAATATACTAATGAAGCCTTTCAGACACTAGCCTTGATAAATGGTATAGACAAACAAATAAATTGATAAATACCTTTGTATAGCATGTAGAGAAGCAAAACTGTTCGAGCGAGAGTACATGGACAAATGTCGTTTAACACGAATGTCACTGGCTGCTTATAAGTCTTAGGCAACGAAGCAATGGTGAGCAACACATTCCGAGGATCACCAACTCCACATAATAACAGAGATAGCGGATTAGGACAGATTTCTCCCTCATTCATGGGCAAGTTGAGCAGATCCGCGGCTGGAAAATTACCCCAGTAATAGGTAGCTATGAGACCAACGTTACTCTCCTTTAGCTTATGAAATTTTTTTATGTCCTCGACCAATGAGCGCGTTCTTTCAACAGTGTCTTGGCACTTACGTTTGTGACATGCCCAGTGTTTCCTTTGGCATTCTACGCTACAATAGGCGGCATCCAAACAGTTTGTGCACTGCATTGTTCTCGATTGTTCAGTACCGCAGCTTAAACACATTCTCTTAAGGTTTGCCGAATCGCAGTCTGGCTTGTGTCGCCATTTATCCTGTTTCTGACATTCCTTTGTGCAGTAAAAAGCCACTTTGCATCGTGAACAATGCTGAGTGCAGGCTTCCCCACAACGCCAACAATGCTTAGCTTTGTTCATGATCTCTATTTCATGTTTGATAATTCGGAGTTATTTGCAATACTTACCAAAAGCTCTCAACATTAGTCACCAGCATGACTGAAGTAGCTTATTCCAGCAAGCAAACATAATCTATTCACATTGCAATAACAATTGTGGCTGCATTGGCATGAACATTGAAGAACAGCAAACTGTGAAGAAATTATTTGAGGAATCATTAAGTTTCAAAATGTCTTAAAAATTTCCAAGTTCTATAACATTACACCGTGAGGCTAACTTTTGGGAAACCTGCAGCATGATTGGCTATATTTATTTATTTATCTTTTTCTTTCTTTCTTCATTTAAATGTTGACTTTTTACTGCTAATGTGTTTGATGCTTCACCTATCTCTGAATCTACTCAGTAGGACTGCAGATCAGCCTCTGGGTTATGCCCAAACAATAAAGTCAGTTTCTCTTAAGTTCCTAAGACCTTTCATAGTATAATGTCTGTGATGGTCTGTACTCTCAAAATGTTTTCAATCCTGGGGATCACAGTACAATAGTTGTGTCTATTTTTGTCTTAGCAAAACAACTACCAATTTAGGGAGTGACATTCTGTTTAACTAAATTTCATGTTACATAAAACCCTCTCACATTTTAGGTGGAAACCACTGTCACATTTACTAAATAAAATTTTGTACCAATATAATTAACACGCACTTACTGTCTCAAGTGACTGAGACTCAAATAAGTAGAACTCCTTTATTGCACAGTTTAGTTGACTCTGCCAGTGGACTACTGAAACACTTCAGACTTTTTGTATTTTAAGCTATCATGATAAACCACTGGTTTGCAAGTCATGATTTTGATCACAGGTCTCTGCAGAAGAAACTTTTAGTTCTTGCTTTGTTAATAGTAATCTGAGTAACACCTCAGTGTACACAACAAAGTTGTGAGTAAATTTAAACCAAGTGATAGAGATTTTACACAATGGAAGACCAGTCAGGCACATGTATTCATGGTCCTTGGCAGCGTCCCCTGGGATGACCCCGACTGGGCTTCTTGCCTATTTGGCAATTCCTTGTTCTTCCACCTGTTCTTGAATTAGAGGCTACAATACAACTTCATCCGGGACTGTGATGTTCTAAATGCAAACTTCCTTGCTCTGCACCTTCCATGAAAAAAATAGAAATATTCAGTTTAGTGTTTGTAAACTTAAACAAAATAATTGAGATGAAGTACAGTAATGATAGCATTACATCTCTAAAGACATTTATCAGAGAGGAATAAATGATTATCAAAGATTATGAGAGATTATGAGCATTAATTTAGAACTGTGGTTAGGGTTAGGATGTCTCATCCTACAATGTATAACCTTCATACCGTCACATTCCTTCATGTAAAGGCAAAAAACACTAACTATCGAAATACATCGATATGATAAGCTCAACTGTGTTTCAAATGATAGCTTCCATGTTGGCTTACATAAGAGGTTTGATTTACTCAACTACAGCTAAGCTTCATATGTATTTGGCGATCAACGAGTGTTGCAGAAAAAACTACACACGACTACAGACATCATTACACTAAAGCAAAACTACACACAAGAGACAGAAAAATGATGTAGTCTTTATACTGCGTGCGATTGGATGTTTATGCAAATAATAAGCAAAAAGCAACATGTAAGCTTATCTTAAGTTTCTTACTTGTCTTTTACTGCCTTCACTGAGGGCTCCTGGTACTGCGTTGGAACTGCTCCCCGTGTTAAAATAGCACGAATTTGGGTTCCTTCCTCCATGCCGCTGAGAACTGATAATTTCCGCGAGTAACAAATTTCTTCAAAATGGGCAGAACACAGTGAGGAATACCTCGACTGTGGTTCAAAATTATGGCGATGTTTTCGGACAAACTTCATCCGTTTGTCCCTGACAACTGGATCACAGGAAACTGATGCATTCGTATGCGGTCCCGGAGTGTTGCTCGAATTCGTAGAACTTTGATTGTTAGAGCCGCCAGCGAGGCAAAATCTCACTCCTCTTCGTACTTTCTCACTCAACGCCTAGTCTTGTCCACAACACTACGTCATCAGGCCACGTGACCGGACATTTTGGCCGCGCAAACTTTGGAAAAGTGTCTTCAGAATGTTGAACTTTCAAAATATTAAAAAAACTGATTTCGCTTCATATGCACTTTAATGCCGTCGGCCAATTCAAGCGTTCTATCAACATTGTCTCGGCAGTTATGCATCAGTCAATTCCAGCAGTGTCATTCCCCCCCCCCCCCCCCGGGCTAACCCCCGGGCATTAGCATTTTTTTTTAAATGGGCAAGTTCCCCGGGGTGGGGACACATAAGCTGTCTAAATGCCCCGGGGTGGGGACGAAGAAAGAGGGCAAATGCCCCGCCCCCGGGATCGAAATAGCCGTATTCACGTCGGTGATCGTTTTTTGATACACCAAATAATAGTTCACCTTGTCGCTATGAAGAATCAAGACATTTTAAATGATGATGAATCGCATTTTAAGCTCGCACGATTTGTCTTGAAGATCGCATCATTTGAATTCGCAAACCTTCTGTATTTTTAACTCCACTTTCATGAATCGAATTTAAAAATTGCTAGGCTAGTTTTGAATGCGAAATGCGAAGTAGTCGTGTTTACGCATTCTTCACGTCAGTGATTGTTTTGTGATATTAGTTCACCTTGTTGCTTTTATATATTCATATGCTTACAAGTATAAATGAAGAAATACCTAAAATTGAGAAAACATACCTTTAGAAACATCCCCAAGTTTTTCAAGTCCGGGGGGGGGGGGGGGATGGGCACCGCTGGAATTGATTGATGCATTAAGTTTGTGGTATGCCCAGTGGTTTCTTTGGCATTCTTCGCTACAATAGGCGGCATCCATACAGTTTGTGCACTGCATTGTTCTCGATCGTTCAATACCGCAGCTCAAACACGTTCTCTTAAGGTTGGCCGAATCGCAATCTGGCTTATGTCGCCATGTATCTTGTTTCTGACATTCCTTTGTGCAATACAAAGCCACTCTGCATCGTGAACATTACTGAGTGCAGGCTTCTCCACAACGTCAATGCTCATGATCTCTAAATCAGGTTTGATAAATCGGAGTGACGTGCAATACTTACGAAAAACACTCAACATTAGTCACCAGCATCACTGAAGTAGCTTATTCCGACAAGCAAAAATAATATATTCTCATTTCCCAGAATTTCGTAAGTACTTACAAAAGAAGTACCCCTCCGGTGTGAGTGCAGCTGTAACATCATACCTCTTCAATTTCTCGGAGCTCGGAGTAATTTATTTCAATTGCATAATTATGATATGGACTTTACTGAACCTATCTTTTAATTATGCTTAATCTAGTACATATTTTTGTAACTTGCCATTACACCAAGACATTCTGGGCAGAAGTTATAAAATGGATGGGCAACCTAGATATTGAAATTGAACCTCTTTCTAATAAGGACATAAAGTTCGGTATAATGGATTGTAAAAGAGTTGATTTATTTGTAACTGAACCATATTCTGGTAATTGCGAAAAAATATATTTGTTCCTGTAGATGTAATAAAACCAAACCATCCATTCTAGTATTAAACGCTAGGATTTAGATGATCTACCGACTTGAAATGATGGTCGCCAAATCTTGTAACAAGTTGCCCATCCATCTTGAAAAATGGGGCAAGTATATTGAAAACTAATGCAATAAAATCTTGTACTACGCTTGTCATTATTATGTTAAAACGAGAGAGTGTGTGTAATATATGTAGAGGTACACTGTGTATTATATGTGTATGTATTTCTAAGTGAGTATTTTAAGTAACTTCTACAATGAAATTAAAATAAAATAAAATACAAAACATATATATATATAGTACAAGAGGTGGTTATTGGTCATCGTGGAGTCTCCTGGAGGGGAGAGGACAAAACGCAGAGCCCTAATCCACGGAGTACCCCATGGAGTACCTAAAAGGGTTTATTAAAAGAGACACATTGCGCCTTTTGAGAACAAACTCAGTCAAAGAAACCTACGCGTCACTTAAGGACGGTGCTATTGTTATTGCGCACACGTTCTGTGCATCTCGAGATACAGTGTACTCGGATTTCCTATTGCTGGTGCTTATTAATTAATACAGGGAAATTTTTGCGGGGCTTAAAACTATGCGGAGAAAGCAGAACTTAGCGACTGATCTTGGTATCCAAAAAGAAAATTAGGGGTAACCAAGCATTTTTCAGAGATAACTGAGCTTCAATTTGGAAAGGAACGCCAAACACTGCTTCGTACTTTAAAGCTTTTTACAAATATTGTTGATAAATTATCTTCGAAAAATGCGTGGTTACCCCCAATTTTCTTTTTGGATTTTAATAACACTTGTTAAAGGCCCACTTTCAACCGACAGACTTTTCGACCGTTTGTTTTTGTTATGGAAATTTGTATTTCTTATCGCAGCGATCTAATTGGATGAATCTCGGATTCGGGTGGAATTTTCATATATGAAAATTGTTCCGAGGCACGCAATGCCTTTCGGTTGAAGGTGGGCCTTTAAGATCTGCTTTTCCCGCATATTCAGTAAAACGCGCAAAAATACCTTTTTATTAGTAGGCACCGTCCTTAAACGAAATTTTCAATCCCGTGTTTACTCGAACGAGGTTATCATCACAACCATAATGGCTGAAATCAATTTCTCAGCAAGGAAAGAAGCTCTACAAACCAAAAGCAGGACGTCATCAAACAGAATGTTACCTCTGGTTACTTATAAAATTTGGGTTTTATCAGATGAACTTAATTTATCATATCTTTTCACTCATTCAAACTAAATTATTTTAAAAAAGACAACTTTCCGAAGGAAATCATGAAAAAGGTTAATGCTAAAAGTATGAGACCAACTTCTTATAGTTCACAGTTGAATAAAAGAAACAACCGAAAAAACCTCTCTCAGTATAGTTACTTTGCCTCCAAACAAAAGTGTTCTAAAACGAGGAAGTTCTGAGCAGCACGTACAAAATACAAAGATTAAAACTGCACAATTTCGATTAATATTTGAGCGCAAAATAAAGGCCAAATAAAAGAAAAATAACTCACGTTCACCACTGGCCGGCAAAACTCGATCTTTCACTTTTGTCGGAGTTGATAATGTAAATTGGCGACCGTACAGCGATTCCAAAAGCTGACGTTTCGAGCGTTAGCCCTTCGTCAGAGCGAATAGAGGAATTGTGGGTTATTTGTAGTTTTATAGTAGAGTAGGAGTAGGAGATACGCTATGAGTGGTTACATGGCAACGTGAAAAATAGGAATACATTAGTTATATGAAAAGCGTCAGTACCGTGAGGATTAAGGGTGCCGATTTGGAAGATGAGTTTTTGTTCCAGAGTCATGCAGCTTTCCGTCGTACCTTGATGTAGGGAAAGACCACAAATAGACATGTGTTTTTGGAGTGGTTAGGGAGATTAAAATGCCGAGCGACTGCCTTAGACGCATCCTAGTCATTCTTGTCAACATCGCAAAGGTGTTCGCGGAAGTCATTCCCAACAGCACGGTTTTTATGCCTGTAGAATCAACTGCAATGTCGATTCCTTGTCGAAATTAGCATCTTAATTTTTTTTGTTAGGCCTGTAGGTATCGGAGAACCAGAACATTTACGCCGCATGCCCCGACGGAATGTTTGAACAAGAGAGAAAAAAGGCAGTACCTCCAGACATGGCGCTGGAGCGTCGTACCAAACGAGTCATCCCGGGATTTCGGTCCGTGCGATCGGTTTTGGACGCAGTTGGCCCTTCGCTGCTTTTTGCTACCGACCTCGCTGTATGGCATTGAGGGAGAGATGTGACATATGTGACAAATCCCACGCCTACTCACAGCTCCAGACCGCCCTTGCCATTACAATTTAGCGTAAGGTTTCGTTGGCTTAAATATTTAAAGGAAAAGTCATTTTACCAGTCATATGGCAAGCACTGGAGTCGTAGATTACAAAGTGTACGCACGCCGCGCTGTGTTAAAAGTAACATACATACACATGCACAAACCTAATTTCATCTCGAATTTCAGAATAACTACAAGAGCTTGTATCTTCGAGACATTAGATTTACAGCTAAAATACATAGCATATACAGATACATGACTAAATGCATATTATTTAAAGATATATTTAGTATAAAGAAAAGCCGCTGTACCAAATGCGGCGCTGGATTCTCTTTTAAAACCAGTAAACTCGGTGGTAGTACGGATAAAATCAGGTAGCGCATCCCTGTCACAACTTAGTTGAGAAGTAAGAAAAAGAATTAAGACCGTAAGTGGTTGTTCTAGGTTTACTGTGGGACAGAATTTCATTTCTGCGAACGTGAAGATCATAACAAGAAGACTGGAAAGAAAACCATTAAAAAACAGACTTGTAAAGTATTATGAGTAAGTTTATTCTAATGCGCTTATATATTGCAGCATAGAGATGTAGAGTCTGACATTATTGGTAAGAGTATTCTGTTATTTACATCATACCGTTCTTTTGACAAGATATCACGAAAGGCCTTTCTTTTTTTGCTACGAGGATAACAGCGAAAAAAGCACTACTTTATCACCAATTTTCTTTGATAAAAACTTGTTCAGAAATCAAAAGTATACGTTAGCAGCACCAGGGCTATTCCTTAGTATGTAGCTAGAAATTTTCTTCTCACTTTTTCCTCCGGCTGCGCGTCAGCCATGTAATGAGGGCCAGTCTCGTGCTTCTCAAGTTGCTTCGTTCATGTCAAAAATGGATTCTGGGTAATTCTGCCATTCCATGACAAGGAAAGAGCCCCGAATCTCATTTCATTGATATTTTATAAGTGTCGGACCACCCAGTTCCACCAGCAAAATACAGCATACATTGCAGTTTTTAGCTTTCAAAACTTGCCCAAATTGTATCGGTAGGTCCTGGAATTCGTCGACAGAAAGGCCAGAGAGACAACTTCACTCGCCAACCGCCATGTTTACAACAGAACATTTTAGGCGTTGCACTCTGCATGAAATTACGAGGAGCCAGAGCAAGCAAAATTGTGGACCGGGCGCTTAATTAGATTACTCCTTTGACACTAGATTTCGCTGAAAGGTCGGTTACACTTCAGAAGAAACCGCCTGGAAGATTATCACGCCTTTAATTGTCAACACCACTGTTAATTCCACCAAAATAAAGTATCTTGATGACAAATCTTATTTCCAACAAGTCGACCAAAATATAAATTATCTAATTTATTTTATTGTCCAAGATAGGGCAGTTTCCGGTTTTTGCGTTACAATTAATGTTGCGAGTCCAGCAAGCCCCGGGGTCAGTACACAGCTATTACAACGGCTCTCGGGATTGGTTCAGAAAACAATGGACACAAAGAACAATACAAAAGAAACAATGGAACCTAACTCTAAAAACAATAGAGCTGAGTCCTAAAAGGATCCACTGAAATAAGAGGTTGTAAAGAGCTGCGTTCTCTCTCGGGTAAGCCCCGGCGTGCCCAATCGATGAAAATAGATCATCAGAAGACAATCGGTATAATCAATATAATCGATTATAATTAATCGATTAATATCCATTGCTTCAAATAATCGATGAAATTCGATACTCAAAATTCAAATCCTCGTAATTGCTATCGATTATATCGATTGTCATCGATCTTAATCGGCAAGTCTTGAAAGAGTATACTTTCAGTTTTCAGACGTAGAGCATTTACAGCGTGCGTGCCAGGCCGACTCTGGATGCGATATTGATAGATTATGTTGTAAAAAGGTACCATGAGTGTGGGTTTACTGTAACAGCTGGTGAAACATTTTTCTTGGAGAAGAAAATTGGTAGCCGTGGCGAGACCTTCCGCGTTGTGAGTTGGAAAGGACAGCTCGGAAAAATTCAAAAGGAACTTGTAAAAACCCTTTGGCCCCTTGAAGCGACTATCGAATGTTAAGTTATTCTTGTCACGTTCCTCTTTAGTTTTTCAAATCAGAAGGATACACAGATGGTCACCAGAACATTCGCTTACCGGGTGTTTGTACCCGGCTCTTTTGCTCGTGATTTTTGGCGTGTTAAAGTTTCGTTTCTTTCAGCACTGATCGCGGTTCTGCATTTCCAGACCGTTTTTCGCTGAAATTGAAATGAAACAAGAGAAATCGATAAAATTGATGAAAATCTATACTCACGATTTTCTTAGTGATCTATTTTCATCGATTTGCGATATTAATCGATTAATTATCATCGATAATATTGATTGATATCGATTCTATCGATTATCGTTTTTCACCGATTGGGCACGTCGGGAATATAAGCACCAGGGCAAAGTTTACACTCCTCGATCATTGGGAACATTTCATTTCAACTTCCGGACTTCTACCAGGAAACCATGCACAAGGTGGAGGAGCTCTTGACGAATTTAACACTATTCAATATGAGGTCAGTTCACTGAGATTGGGTTATTGGAACCAAGCCGAACTTAAACTGAAGACACTTATTAATTAAAATACCCATTGTAATAAAATGGCGATCAAAGGTCAAAATTGAGGAACACAACTACTTTGCAGTCATTTTCCTAAAATAAGTTCGTTAATTTCCGGGGTTAAATCATTTACTAGTTCAGTGACTCAACCGCCTTAAACTGTCCTGTTTTAATAAGTTATTTATTTCCCTCCAGGTGTTGCTAAAAGCAAAAGCAACACAAAAGAAATCTACAGTGGAAATGCGTGCTTTGAAGTAAAAAATATTCTTATGAGACAAAATAGGAGATATCATGTGGAGGTGTGGTAATACGTTACAAACTGCTTAAAAATTTCCTTAGAAGGAAGCTCTAAGAATGTACATACATTGTTAGTTTAATAATTATGCATCAGTTTTGTAAGGGAATTTATGCTCTTATTGGCTGTTAATTTTACAAATAATCGTCTTTCGTGGCTCATGATACACGGCCTCCAAGGGGGCGTAGCCTTGTTGGTTGCTCTTTGTTACAGCCAATTTCGACTTTACAAGCTAACTGGGCTGGTTTTAATGATATCAAAGCTGGGTCATACAAAACCTGAGCTGTATCTCATTTGAACTTAAATTATCAATATTGATGAATTTGCCTTCAGGGATTTCGGCAACAGTGACCTGTGACGATCTCTCAGTCACGTCGTGAATTTCGGCATGGAAGAGTTACAAATTAATATAATTCTGAAATGCGGACGTTTTCGTCAGCTTGATTGATGCTTAGTCGTGTAGACTGAACAGACTACCCTTACCTTTAATGAGACTTCGTTGCTGAGGTTGGATGATCTGCTCTGGCTGGCGATGATCTTAAAATGATGGGATTCTCCCACTCGATCAGGCTTTTTTAGGATTTCAGGGATTCTCGGAATCCGTTGACCTTAAGCCACACGTCTCGTTTTACAACAATTAAGGTTCCGTCTACTATAGGACGTTGTGTGATCCCAAAACGTTGGCAGACATTTGCTATAGCTGCAATAGATTACATTGCAGTACCAAACCCGGCAAAGAAAAATATAAATAAATAAATAACTAAATAAATAAACGAAATAGCTGTAACTTCTCATGAGTTTTCTATTGTCACGAATGGGTATTTGTTTTTGCAGAAAACCTCACGTATTATCCAGTGATTTATTTATAACCCTGGCCTCTAACATTCCGAGACTTGAGCATGCAAAATAAACAACCTTAGATTCCATTTTTGCGAATGCAAAATGCTGTTTTATATTTTCGTTGTGAAGAGGCAACTTTTTTTTCTAGATTTGCGTAGATGTTTGGTACGCGTGACTCCTTGCACGGCAAAAAAGGCGTGATATCTTGTCTTGCCCATATAACACGATTATTTCAATGAACATTTCTGAGAAATGTCAAACAATTTGTCATTCGAGCTTCCACTTTCGGTTTGGCATGCAACGGAGACCACAATGATATTCGACAATCTTGACTTAAAATTAATTTTAAAGAGACTCTTTGAAGTTAGAAATAAGCGACGACAAGAACAACGCTTACTTGGATGGATGATTATTTCGTTTTGAAGGGACGACACCTCTCATCTGGGCTGGCCCAGTTTCTCAAAGCCGATTAACACTTATCCGCGATTCAATCAGATAGAAACTTAAGTTCGGGTGTTGTGAGTGCAAATAGCCCTAACGGTGTACTTTTGTTATAGAGGATAGCAAAACTTTTAACCAAAATTAAAGGCTAATAATCTTGTGGAAAGGCTGTTTTGGACCAGCAACATAGCGGCTAGTGTGACATCCCAAACAGCCCTGTTCACCCAAATCATCCGATTTCCCCCATTATAATTTTGTTTCTCTTGGGGGAAATCTGAGCTTTTTGATTTCTTAAAATCATTCATATCCCGATCATATGACGATGGCAAAAACCAAAGCGAAGCTTGAAAATCCATAGGCACCCCAGGCTCAGTATGACGGAAAGCCAACAAAAATATAAGGATTTGTATGGGAATCCCGATAAACAACCTGAGAAGATAATTTAAAAGAAAAATTCTCAATTAAAGAGCCTAACTTTATTGCCATTGTGGATCGCTTCCTTCCCTTTTTTTTGTTTTTAAATTTTCCAGATTATACTAAACCAGCTATCAACCTCAGTGTCGGTGGCTAGTGGTGGATATTTACCTCGCCGCTTCGCGGCTCGGTAAATTTCCAACAATAGCCACCTCCTTTTCGGTCAATAGTTGTTAATTATACCATACTCTACAAATATCACTAACTGTACGCATCAGTTTCGTTGTTTTTACAAAATAAAGTAGGAAAGATTTATCCATAATTTGTGGGGCTTTTATAATAAAACAATTATCCACTCCCGCTTGTTAGATACGAGGTGATTACAGCCAACTGCAAGTAAGGGTGACTGCAAGTAAGGGTGATTAGCACTAGCAATATATTAATATATATTATATATATATTAACTCGGCGCTACGCGCCTCGTTAGCTATCTATCATCTCATATCCAACGCGCACTCGTGGAATAATTGTTAAATAGACAGTAAGTGAAGTAGAGAGACTTTCAATGTTGGCTTGTGGCAACTGCTTTTGGGCCACAGATCATTTCCAAATGATATTTTGGCAAGACATCAACAGTACTGACCGTATACAAGTTTTGAGGGTCTATATAATTGTAGCGAGAAACAGACGCGTGACGCCGCCCTCCAATAACCGCCGCATTTGGCATAAAAAAAGCAAATAAGCGCCGCCCCCGAGTAAGTGCAGCGGTCCCAATGCGGCGTTTATTCGAGGAATCTCGTCAAATTAAAAAAAAAAAAACTATATTATAACTCTAACACAGCATGGGGTGTTTCTTTATATTAAAACCGGTGTTCTTCACTTCGAAGTGATTGATTTCACTGCTCGTAAATGCCGTAAGAGTCAAATGGTGATTATCAAAAGACGTTTCTGTTAGAGCCTTTCCGCACTGGCCACAAAATTGTTTATTTTGGCAAATTTGCGGTCCGAAACTGCGTTTTGCAAGTGCGGATGGATTTTCCCGATTGGACAATGTTTGGTCGAAGCGGACAAATTTTCAAAGGCGCCGCGGAGAAATTTTGTCCCAAGGTAAAAACAGGACAAAAATTGGTCAAACGAAAAAACGGAGGGATAAAGTCACGCAAACGTGTATTTGCCGGTCACAGTACATTCACAAGACGTCAAATTCGCATTAGCTTTCGAAAGTACTCCTAAGCAATTCGTCGGTCGGCGTAGTGAATCTCAAACCGAGACTGGTTAGGTCTTGGAAGGCTGCGAACCCGGTTTCTGTCTCCCGCAGAGTTGAATCCCACGCGTCATAACTTGATTTGATTTTTGATGTTTCAAAAAACAGCACATCACCAGCAACATTCCTGTCTGAATTTGTGCCAAATTTAAGAGCAACAGGAATGCCAAAAGGTGAACGATTTTGGCCCACTCCATTTTCCCGCCAAATGATATGTTTGGCGTGCTTGTTGCAAAGTCAAATGGTTGACAGATTTGTTGACCATTTGCGGTTTCAGTGCGGATACAAAGTACGCAGACAAAAAATCTCCTGACAATATTTGTCCGTTCGTTTTGTCCAGGGCAATTCAAAATTTGTCTGCTAGTGCGGAAAGGCCCTTAATCCTCGTACAGAAATAATTCCTTGTGGCATTCAATTTTTAAAGAAGCGGCGCCCTCAAATAAGCACCGCCCTCGAATAAGCGCCGCACTTGAGGTGCGAAAAATTAAATAAGCGCCGCGGCGATTATTCGGGCAAATACGGTATACACCTCATTCCAAAATGGCCGCCATTTTAGTGTTCTTTTTGTTCATTGCAAATTGGCCCTTTTGGCCTCGTTCAAGGTTAAATGTTTGGAATTTTACGTTTGAAAGGAAGGCCAAAAGGGCCAAATGAATTTGCAAGAAATCAAAAGAACAATAAAATGGCGGCCATTTTGGAATAAGGTGCGCTGACCACTGTAGTTTGTCAATATTTAACTTTGAGCAGTTGGCCCACACGTTCGAACAATAAAACAATTTGCTAAAAACTAAGGCATTAATAACTATCAAAAGGGTCTTTCTGTCGAATGCATGTTTGACGCGGTTAATCTGCCCGAGAGAAGAAATGCATGACGAAACGGTCTTAATAATGTGATTGTTGTACGATAAATGAGGGTCCAATAACACTCCCAGGTTCTTTGCAGTTTCACTAGGTGATAAGTCCTTCCCTAATAAAGATAGGGTGATATCTTGAAGCTTGGGTAGCATTTTTCTGGTACCAAACACCATAAGTTTGGATTTATCAGGATTTAGCAGGAAATAGTTTCTGAAGCACCAGTTAGACACTTTACATAAATCTTCATTCATTTCTGCCACGGCAATGTCTTTGTTCTGAAGCCTGAAGGAGACTTGAAGCTTTGTATCATCTACGTAGCTATGGGAAATGCATTTCTGTGGAACAGCAGGAAGGCCGTTTACATAAATGCTAAAAAGGAGTGGGCCCAGGATGCTACCTTGTGGGACACCACTACTTAGTGGCAGGGCCTCGGACAACGTAGAGTTTATCCTTTCAACTTGCTGGCGATCACTGAGGTAACTGCGAAACCACTGGAGACAGGTGTTAAAGGCGCCAACATCCTTCAACTTAAGTAACAGAATTCATGACTGATGCTATCGAATGCCTTGCTCATATCCAATAACACCATTGCCGTCAGTTCACTTTTATCAAAGCCACTAAGTATTGCATCCGTAGATTTAATTACCGTTGTTTCGGTTGAATGCCATTTCTTGTTGCCACCTTCGTTCTTCGACAGCCGTTCCTTAGAGGTTAGGTAAAAATTAAATTGATTATGAGCAATCCGTTCGCAAATCTTTGAGAGAACAGGTTAAAGGGAAATAGGCCGATTATTGTTCGCTTGTTCATGATCACCATCTTTGGGAATAGGCACAACTTCCGCTATTTTCCAAGAAGAAGGAAAAGTTGAGGAGCCAAGGGAGGAATTAACTATAGATGTAATTGCAGGAAGAATAGGTGCAATACAGTCTTTAATAACACGGATTGGAATGTTATCAATTCCCGAGGCTTTGTTAGATGGCATTAACGCTATAATGCCTTTTGTTTCGTTATTGTCGGTACAACTAAAATGCTCGCATATGGGATGTTGTCTAGGTGTGAAACGATGATCGTGAAGATCAAGACAATGCTCGTTAGCCAAGAATTTAATCTTGTTTACAGTGTTTTGACCGACGGACACAAAAAAATTATTAAACTCATCGGCGACAATTTTATCGTCTCTGCTGAATGTTCTCGAAGAAGTAGAGTTTTTTGGAATGCAATGGCGAATAGCTTTCCAAATGTTATTGGAGTTTCTAGGATTACTTTGGATCTGATCAGTGACAAATTCTCGCTCTGCAAATCTAATTTCCCGTTTTACCTCTCGCCTGAAGTTTTTATAAGCTGACCAAGCCATCGGATCGTTTGTCCTTTTAGCAAGTCTGCGCCAGGAATCCCTTTCTCTCATCAAAGCGCGGATATTGTCAGTTACACAAGGGTTAGGTTTCCCACGTACTCTAAAGGTCTTAAGAGGAGCATGTTGATCAAAAATGTCATTAAACAACAGGTTAAAAGCATTCAGCTCATCATCTACGTCGCTAAAAGCCTCTATTACAGACCAAGGAACTTGCGAAATATCGTGTAAGAAAGCGTCAGCGTTTTAATGTTTATAGCTTCTTGTCCTTACAAACGTTGGCTTAGGGCGTGGCTTCTTCAAACACAACAAAACGTAGACCAGATCGTGATCGCTGATCGAACTCTGAATGACTTGATTTGCATGTGAGGCAAGGATAACATCCAGCAATGATTTTGAAGACTCCGTAATACGCGTGGGAGCGTCAATCAACTGAGATAAATTATAAGAGCGGTAAAAATCAACAAGTGCTCGTGCGTCCCGGCTGTCGCCGTTCAAAAGGTTGCAATTGAGGTCACCCAAGATGTAAATAGGAAAGTTGAGCGATGACATTGAAATAAAGTTTGAAGTAAGATCTGTGTCGAAGCATGATAACGGAGTGTTTGGAGGTCTATAGGTGGTACAAATAACGATGGACTTAAGGTTCCTAATTTGTATTTTTAGCCAAAGTTGGTGGAAGCCAGAAGCAGAAATATACGACAAGTCTTTATAAAATTCAGTCTTGAAGGACTGGAGGACATAAACACAAATGCCGCCGCCATTTTTGTTTAGGCGATCGACTCGGTAAATGTCATAACCAGGTATTTCAACTTCACGGTCCGTGACAGAATCATCAAGCCAAGACTCCGAGATGGTAAAAATGTCGAACTTATTTGTCAGTATAGTCTCTTTCACAAGGACGTAGTGATGTCTGCTTTTGAGAGAGCGCACATTAAGATGAGCTATCTTGATATCGCTGTTATTTGTCTTCTTCTTTACACCACTGGTCCGGTAGCCATCAGGTCCAGGGTTGGTCTCTATGTCGTGAATGAGCTGAATCACAGGTCTAAAAGTCAGAGTAGAATAGCTATAGAGGGTTGTAGCAAAGGTAGATCTTTTGACTCTCATGGTAGAGTGTAGTCGTGTTTGCCATTTTGTGAGATGAAGGCATCGTAGCGATGATTCGCAACGTGGTGTGAATTGATGACAAGAACAATCCAAAATAAGACCAGGAAAGATTGACCCATCGCTAAACTCACAAAAGTCACCTTGACAATGAAATTCCAAGAGAGTAAGAACGCAGGAGAGCCATAAAAAATCAAAACTTCTGCAGGGCCACAGCGCTTGACCAGTCGCCATTCAAAATTCACTGACTGTTTGCACAAACAACCAAGCAATGGCCTTTCCTCATACGGAAAGTATAATGCATTACGTACCTTCACAATTGGATCGCTCTTATATATACCAGGAAAACGGTACATCGGTGAGTGCAACACGATCTCTTCCTCAAATGAAGGATTATCCTTCATTGTCACTTTGCCTTCAATGAAGTATTATCCTCTATTTTGACCACTCTGTCCCAGGACTAGAGGTCGTCTTCCTAGCTTGCCAGTTAAATATAACCCAGCGTGCCCAATCGATGAAAATAGATCATCAGAAGACAATCGATATAATCAATATAATCGATTACAATTAATTGATTATTATCCATTGCTTCAATTAATCGATGAAAATCGATACTCACAATTCAAATCCTCGTAATTGCTATCGATTATAACAATTGTCATCGATCTTAATTGGCAACTCTTGAAAGAGTATACTTTCAGTTTTCAGACGTAGACGTACAAGTCGTATCATAGCCTAATTAGTATGGATGGAAAGCTAAACTATCCTAGATTTCGATTATGCAAAAAACCGGATAAAAAAACACCTATTAGACGAGAAATGACAATTTTTGCAAAAGTGTCGAAAACCGCGATTTTTTAAAAAATGGCGAACGGAAGACCAAAGGAAAATGTTCAAAAATGGCCGATTTTTTGAGCAAATTTCGGAACGCTACACAAATAGAAAATACAAATCGTATCATAGCCTAATTAGTATGGATGGAAAGCTAAACTATCGTAGATTTCGATTATGCAAAAAACCGGATAAAAAAAAAACCTATTAGACAAGAAATGACAATTTTTGCAAAAGTGTCGAAAACCGCGGATTTTTGAAAAATGGCAAAGGGGGGACCAAGGGAAAATGTTCAAAAATGGCCGATTTTTTGAGCAAACTTTGAAAGGCTAAAATAATAGGAAATACAAGTCGTAACATAGACTAATTAGTATGGATGGAAAGCTAAACTATCGTAGATTTCGATTATGCAAAAAACCGCACGAAAAAACACCTATTAAACAAGAAATGACAATTTTTGCAAAAGTGTCGAAAACCGCGGTTTTTTGAAAAATGGCAAAGGGGGGACCAAGGAAAAATGTTCAAAAATGGCCGCTTTTTTGAGCAAACTTCGGAAGGCTAAAAAAATAGGAAATACAAGTCGTATCATAGCCTAATTAGTATGGATGGAAAGCTAAACTATCGTAGATTTCGATTATGCAAAAAACCGGATGAAAAAACACTTATTAGACGAGAAATGACAACTTTTGCAAAAGTGTCGAAAACCGCGGTTTTTTGAAAAATGGCAAAGGGGGGACCAAGGGAAAATGTTCAAAAATGACCGATTTTTTGAGCAAACTTCGGAAGGCTAAAAAAATAGGAAATACAAGTCGTATCATAGCCTAATTAGTATGGATGGAAAGCTAAACTATCGTAGATTTCGATTATGCAAAAAACCGGATGAAAAAACACTTATTAGACGAGAAATGACAACTTTTGCAAAAGTGTCGAAAACCGCGCTTTTTTGAAAAATGGCAAAGGGGGGACCAAGGGAAAATGTTCAAAAATGACCGATTTTTTGAGCAAACTTCGGAAGGCTAAAAAAATAGGAAATACAAGTCGTATCATAGCCTAATTAGTATGGATGGAAAGCTAAACTATCGTAGATTTCGATTATGCAAAAAACCGGATGAAAAACACTTATTAGACGAGAAATGACAACTTTTGCAAAAGTGTCGAAAACCGCGCTTTTTTGAAAAATGGCAAAGGGGGGACCAAGGGAAAATGTTCAAAAATGACCGATTTTTTGAGCAAACTTCGGAAGGCTAAAAAAATAGGAAATACAAGTCGTATCATAGCCTAATTAGTATGGATGGAAAGCTAAACTATCGTAGATTTCGATTATGCAAAAAACCGGATGAAAAAACACTTATTAGACGAGAAATGACAACTTTTGCAAAAGTGTCGAAAACCGCGCTTTTTTGAAAAATGGCAAAGGGGGGACCAAGGGAAAATGTTCAAAAATGACCGATTTTTTGAGCAAACTTCGGAAGGCTAAAAAAATAGGAAATACAAGTCGTATCATAGCCTAATTAGTATGGATGGAAAGCTAAACTATCGTAGATTTCGATTATGCAAAAAACCGGATGAAAAAACACTTATTAGACGAGAAATGACAACTTTTGCAAAAGTGTCGAAAACCGCGCTTTTTTGAAAAATGGCAAAGGGGGGACCAAGGGAAAATGTTCAAAAATGACCGATTTTTTGAGCAAACTTCGGAAGGCTAAAAAAATAGGAAATACAAGTCGTATCATAGCCTAATTAGTATGGATGGAAAGCTAAACTATCGTAGATTTCGATTATGCAAAAAACCGGATGAAAAAACACTTATTAGACGAGAAATGACAACTTTTGCAAAAGTGTCGAAAACCGCGCTTTTTTGAAAAATGGCAAAGGGGGGACCAAGGGAAAATGTTCAAAAATGACCGATTTTTTGAGCAAACTTCGGAAGGCTAAAAAAATAGGAAATACAAGTCGTATCATAGCCTAATTAGTATGGATGGAAAGCTAAACTATCGTAGATTTCGATTATGCAAAAAACCGGATGAAAAAACACTTATTAGACGAGAAATGACAACTTTTGCAAAAGTGTCGAAAACCGCGCTTTTTTGAAAAATGGCAAAGGGGGGACCAAGGGAAAATGTTCAAAAATGACCGATTTTTTGAGCAAACTTCGGAAGGCTAAAAAAATAGGAAATACAAGTCGTATCATAGCCTAATTAGTATGGATGGAAAGCTAAACTATCGTAGATTTCGATTATGCAAAAAACCGGATGAAAAAACACTTATTAGACGAGAAATGACAACTTTTGCAAAAGTGTCGAAAACCGCGCTTTTTTGAAAAATGGCAAAGGGGGGACCAAGGGAAAATGTTCAAAAATGACCGATTTTTTGAGCAAACTTCGGAAGGCTAAAAAAATAGGAAATACAAGTCGTATCATAGCCTAATTAGTATGGATGGAAAGCTAAACTATCGTAGATTTCGATTATGCAAAAAACCGGATGAAAAAACACTTATTAGACGAGAAATGACAACTTTTGCAAAAGTGTCGAAAACCGCGCTTTTTTGAAAAATGGCAAAGGGGGGACCAAGGGAAAATGTTCAAAAATGACCGATTTTTTGAGCAAACTTCGGAAGGCTAAAAAAATAGGAAATACAAGTCGTATCATAGCCTAATTAGTATGGATGGAAAGCTAAACTATCGTAGATTTCGATTATGCAAAAAACCGGATGAAAAAACACTTATTAGACGAGAAATGACAACTTTTGCAAAAGTGTCGAAAACCGCGCTTTTTTGAAAAATGGCAAAGGGGGGACCAAGGGAAAATGTTCAAAAATGACCGATTTTTTGAGCAAACTTCGGAAGGCTAAAAAAATAGGAAATACAAGTCGTATCATAGCCTAATTAGTATGGATGGAAAGCTAAACTATCGTAGATTTCGATTATGCAAAAAACCGGATGAAAAAACACTTATTAGACGAGAAATGACAACTTTTGCAAAAGTGTCGAAAACCGCGCTTTTTTGAAAAATGGCAAAGGGGGGACCAAGGGAAAATGTTCAAAAATGACCGATTTTTTGAGCAAACTTCGGAAGGCTAAAAAAATAGGAAATACAAGTCGTATCATAGCCTAATTAGTATGGATGGAAAGCTAAACTATCGTAGATTTCGATTATGCAAAAAACCGGATGTAAATTATATTATTAGACGAGAAATGACAACTTTTGCAAAAGTGTCGAAAACCGCGCTTTTTTGAAAAATGGCAAAGGGGGGACCAAGGGAAAATGTTCAAAAATGACCGATTTTTTGAGCAAACTTCGGAAGGCTAAAAAAATAGGAAATACAAGTCGTATCATAGCCTAATTAGTATGGATGGAAAGCTAAACTATCGTAGATTTCGATTATGCAAAAAACCGGATGAAAAAACACTTATTAGACGAGAAATGACAACTTTTGCAAAAGTGTCGAAAACCGCGCTTTTTTGAAAAATGGCAAAGGGGGGACCAAGGGAAAATGTTCAAAAATGACCGATTTTTTGAGCAAACTTCGGAAGGCTAAAAAAATAGGAAATACAAGTCGTATCATAGCCTAATTAGTATGGATGGAAAGCTAAACTATCGTAGATTTCGATTATGCAAAAAACCGGATGAAAAAACACTTATTAGACGAGAAATGACAACTTTTGCAAAAGTGTCGAAAACCGCGCTTTTTTGAAAAATGGCAAAGGGGGGACCAAGGGAAAATGTTCAAAAATGACCGATTTTTTGAGCAAACTTCGGAAGGCTAAAAAAATAGGAAATACAAGTCGTATCATAGCCTAATTAGTATGGATGGAAAGCTAAACTATCGTAGATTTCGATTATGCAAAAAACCGGATGAAAAAACACTTATTAGACGAGAAATGACAACTTTTGCAAAAGTGTCGAAAACCGCGCTTTTTTGAAAAATGGCAAAGGGGGGACCAAGGGAAAATGTTCAAAAATGACCGATTTTTTGAGCAAACTTCGGAAGGCTAAAAAAATAGGAAATACAAGTCGTATCATAGCCTAATTAGTATGGATGGAAAGCTAAACTATCGTAGATTTCGATTATGCAAAAACCGGATGAAAAAACACCTATTAGACGAGAAATGAGAACTTTTGCAAAAGTGTCGAAAACCGCGGTTTTTTGAAAAATGGAAGACGGGGTACCAAAAGAAAATGTTCAAAAATGACCGATTTTTTGAGCAAACTTCGGAAGGCTAAAAAAATAGGAAATACAAGTCGTATCATAGCCTAATTAGTATGGATGGAAAGCTAAACTATCGTAGATTTCGATTATGCAAAAAACCGGATGAAAAAACACTTATTAGACGAGAAATGACAACTTTTGCAAAAGTGTCGAAAACCGCGGTTTTTTGAAAAATGGCAAAGGGGGGACCAAGGGAAAATGTTCAAAAATGACCGATTTTTTGAGCAAACTTCGGAAGGCTAAAAAAATAGGAAATACAAGTCGTATCATAGCCTAATTAGTATGGATGGAAAGCTAAACTATCGTAGATTTCGATTATGCAAAAAACCGGATGAAAAAACACTTATTAGACGAGAAATGACAACTTTTGCAAAAGTGTCGAAAACCGCGGTTTTTTGAAAAATGGCAAAGGGGGACCAAGGGAAAATGTTCAAAAATGACCGATTTTTTGAGCAAACTTCGGAAGGCTAAAAAAATAGGAAATACAAGTCGTATCATAGCCTAATTAGTATGGATGGAAAGCTAAACTATCGTAGATTTCGATTATGCAAAAAACCGGATGAAAAAACACCTATTAGACGAGAAATGACAACTTTTGCAAAAGTGTCGAAAACCGCGGTTTTTTGAAAAATGGCAAGGGGGGACCAAGGGAAAATGTTCAAAAATGACCGATTTTTTGAGCAAACTTCGGAAGGCTAAAAAAATAGGAAATACAAGTCGTATCATAGCCTAATTAGTATGGATGGAAAGCTAAACTATCGTAGATTTCGATTATGCAAAAAACCGGATGAAAAAACACTTATTAGACGAGAAATGACAACTTTTGCAAAAGTGTCGAAAACCGCGGTTTTTTGAAAAATGGCAAAGGGGGGACCAAGGGAAAATGTTCAAAAATGACCGATTTTTTGAGCAAACTTCGGAAGGCTAAAAAAATAGGAATACAAGTCGTATCATAGCCTAATTAGTATGGATGGAAAGCTAAACTATCGTAGATTTCGATTATGCAAAAAACCGGATGAAAAAACACTTATTAGACGAGAAATGACAACTTTTGCAAAAGTGTCGAAAACCGCGCTTTTTTGAAAAATGGCAAAGGGGGGACCAAGGGAAAATGTTCAAAAATGACCGATTTTTTGAGCAAACTTCGGAAGGCTAAAAAAATAGGAAATACAAGTCGTATCATAGCCTAATTAGTATGGATGGAAAGCTAAACTATCGTAGATTTCGATTATGCAAAAAACCGGATGAAAAAACACTTATTAGACGAGAAATGACAACTTTTGCAAAAGTGTCGAAAACCGCGGTTTTTTGAAAAATGGCAAAGGGGGACCAAGGGAAAATGTTCAAAAATGACCGATTTTTTGAGCAAACTTCGGAAGGCTAAAAAAATAGGAAATACAAGTCGTATCATAGCCTAATTAGTATGGATGGAAAGCTAAACTATCGTAGATTTCGATTATGCAAAAAACCGGATGAAAAAACACTTATTAGACGAGAAATGACAACTTTTGCAAAAGTGTCGAAAACCGCGGTTTTTTGAAAAATGGCAAAGGGGGGACCAAGGGAAATGTTCAAAAATGACCGATTTTTTGAGCAAACTTCGGAAGGCTAAAAAAATAGGAAATACAAGTCGTATCATAGCCTAATTAGTATGGATGGAAAGCTAAACTATCGTAGATTTCGATTATGCAAAAAACCGGATGAAAAAACACTTATTAGACGAGAAATGACAACTTTTGCAAAAGTGTCGAAAACCGCGGTTTTTTGAAAAATGGCAAAGGGGGGACCAAGGCGAAATGTTCAAAAATGACCGATTTTTTGAGCAAACTTCGGAAGGCTAAAAAAATAGGAAATACAAGTCGTATCATAGCCTAATTAGTATGGATGGAAAGCTAAACTATCGTAGATTTCGATTATGCAAAAAACCGGATGAAAAAACACTTATTAGACGAGAAATGACAACTTTTGCAAAAGTGTCGAAAACCGCGGTTTTTTGAAAAATGGCAAAGGGGGACCAAGGGAAAATGTTCAAAAATGACCGATTTTTTGAGCAAACTTCGGAAGGCTAAAAAAATAGGAAATACAAGTCGTATCATAGCCTAATTAGTATGGATGGAAAGCTAAACTATCGTAGATTTCGATTATGCAAAAAACCGGATGAAAAAACACCTATTAGACGAGAAATGACAACTTTTGCAAAAGTGTCGAAAACCGCGGTTTTTTGAAAAATGGCAAAGGGGGGACCAAGGGAAAATGTTCAAAAATGACCGATTTTTTGAGCAAACTTCGGAAGGCTAAAAAAATAGGAAATACAAGTCGTATCATAGCCTAATTAGTATGGATGGAAAGCTAAACTATCGTAGATTTCGATTATGCAAAAAACCGGATGAAAAAACACCTATTAGACGAGAAATGACAACTTTTGCAAAAGTGTCGAAAACCGCGGTTTTTTGAAAAATGGCAAAGGGGGGACCAAGGGAAAATGTTCAAAAATGACCGATTTTTTGAGCAAACTTCGGAAGGCTAAAAAAATAGGAAATACAAGTCGTATCATAGCCTAATTAGTATGGATGGAAAGCTAAACTATCGTAGATTTCGATTATGCAAAAAACCGGATGAAAAAACACCTATTAGACGAGAAATGACAACTTTTGCAAAAGTGTCGAAAACCGCGGTTTTTTGAAAAATGGCAAAGGGGGGACCAAGGGAAAATGTTCAAAAATGACCGATTTTTTGAGCAAACTTCGGAAGGCTAAAAAAATAGGAAATACAAGTCGTATCATAGCCTAATTAGTATGGATGGAAAGCTAAACTATCGTAGATTTCGATTATGCAAAAAACGGGATGAAAAAACACTTATTAGACGAGAAATGACAACTTTTGCAAAAGTGTCGAAAACCGCGCTTTTTTGAAAAATGGCAAAGGGGGGACCAAGGGAAAATGTTCAAAAATGACCGATTTTTTGAGCAAACTTCGGAAGGCTAAAAAAATAGGAAATACAAGTCGTATCATAGCCTAATTAGTATGGATGGAAAGCTAAACTATCGTAGATTTCGATTATGCAAAAACCGGATGAAAAAACACTTATTAGACGAGAAATGACAACTTTTGCAAAAGTGTCGAAAACCGCGGTTTTTTGAAAAATGGCAAAGGGGGGACCAAGGCGAAATGTTCAAAAATGACCGATTTTTTGAGCAAACTTCGGAAGGCTAAAAAATAGGAAATACAAGTCGTATCATAGCCTAATTAGTATGGATGGAAAGCTAAACTATCGTAGATTTCGATTATGCAAAAAACCGGATGAAAAAACACTTATTAGACGAGAAATGACAACTTTTGCAAAAGTGTCGAAAACCGCGGTTTTTTGAAAAATGGCAAAGGGGGGACCAAGGGAAAATGTTCAAAAATGACCGATTTTTTGAGCAAACTTCGGAAGGCTAAAAAAATAGGAAATACAAGTCGTATCATAGCCTAATTAGTATGGATGGAAAGCTAAACTATCGTAGATTTCGATTATGCAAAAAACCGGATGAAAAAACCTATTAGACGAGAAATGACAACTTTTGCAAAAGTGTCGAAAACCGCGGTTTTTTGAAAAATGGCAAAGGGGGACCAAGGGAAAATGTTAAAAAAGGAACGATTTTTTGTGCAAAAATCGGTATGCTAAAAATATATGAAATACTTGTCGTATCATTGCGTAATTAGTATGGATGGAAAGCTAAACTCTCGTAGATTTCGATTATGCACAAAACCGGATTAAATAACAATTTTTATTCGAGATCTGTCCACTTTTGCAAAAGTGTCGTAAACCGCGGTTTTTTGAAAAATGGCAAAGGGGGGACCAAGGGAAAATGTTCAAAAATGACCGATTTTTTGAGCAAACTTCGGAAGGCTAAAAAAATAGGAAATACAAGTCGTATCATAGCCTAATTAGTATGGATGGAAAGCTAAACTATCGTAGATTTCGATTATGCAAAAAACCGGATGAAAAAACACTTATTAGACGAGAAATGACAACTTTTGCAAAAGTGTCGAAAACCGCGGTTTTTTGAAAAATGGCAAAGGGGGGACCAAGGGAAAATGTTCAAAAATGACCGATTTTTTGAGCAAACTTCGGAAGGCTAAAAAATAGGAAATACAAGTCGTATCATAGCCTAATTAGTATGGATGGAAAGCTAAACTATCGTAGATTTCGATTATGCAAAAAACCGGATGAAAAAACACCTATTAGACGAGAAATGACAAGTTTTGCAAAAGTGTCGAAAACCGCGGTTTTTTGAAAAATGGCAAAGGGGGGACCAAGGGAAATGTTCAAAAATGGCCGATTTTTTGAGCCAACTTCGGAAGGCTAAAAAATAGAAATACAAGTCGTATCATAGCCTAATT
>NC_090892.1:46581982-46596982 GCF_036669925.1 Montipora capricornis | reverse complement strand
TTTAATTGTTCGATTCCATCTTTCAACTACACTAGATTTCTGTTGAATAGAGTGTTAGTTTATTCTTAGCTAAGAGATCTTTTACATGTTTGTTGTAGAACTCTGAGCCTTTAACAGTCCATAAAAACTGAGGTCTTCTACCATTTTTGAAGGTGATTTGAAATGCTTCTCTAATTGTCTCTCCTTGTTTATTTTTCAGTGGTACAATCCGTCCATATTTACTAAAAACATCTATTACCATAAGCAAATACTTGTAGCCTTTGTTCCATTTACTAAATTGCTGCATTTCAACTAAGTCTGCTGCCCATATTTCATCAATATAATTAACAATAACACGCTGCCGAGTAAATTTTCATTTGATTGGTTTGTGTAGGTCTTCCGCTAACTGTTTCTTCCCATATATATTTTTTTTTACTCGACGGCTTTTTTCGTTTTTTGGCTTTTTAACACCAAGTCCTAGTTTTTCTTTTGTGTTTATTACATTTCGAGCAAAAAAATGACCCCATTGCCTTTCGTTGTATGAAACATTAAGGCTTGAACCATTTTTCCATCAGCATCGTTTTCACATTTTCTATTATTTTTACAAACAGGGTAATCAACATCATGTTGCAGTGTAATAGCATCAGTTGGTCCTGTCGGTTGATCATATATTTCCAATATTTCTCCTGTTTTTGGATCATATTTAAGCTGTTGTTCTAATGGATGATATGGTCCAGTATATTTATGACCAGGAAAAGTAAATCCTGATTGAGGTCTTGGTAATTTACCAATAGCTTTATGTAAAGCAAAACCACTTCCATCTAAATCTTTTCTGTTTGTTTTATATTTTTTCTTTGGTCTATTTTTTTTTTTGGACAATTGATGTAAAGCTTGTGATCCAACATATTGAATTGCTGGATTAAGCGTATTCAAAGCATAATCAATGGCTTTTTTTTTGTAAAGCAGGAGTTCTTAATGCTTCTGATCCATATTATCTGGCCATTTCAAGACTTTTTTTACCAAGATAAGGGATACCTTTTGTTAAAAGCAATTCAGCTCCAACATTACCTAAATCTGACATAATCCCATTGCCTGCACTCTCTAACAGGCTATTTAGTTTCCCTGATTTTTAACAAATCGAGTCTTTTTAATGCCACATTCAGCACGAGTACAAAAGAACAAAGAAACCATTTTAGATGTTTTATAACCAGATGGTTCTACGCATTCAGTCTGTTTTCTTTGTTTCACGCAATATGATTTTACCATTATATATATAAATTACATATTTTTAAAATACTGTTCAATACATTTTTCATTGTATTTTGTATCATGTATGTCGAAAACTTTCAACAGATCATAATATGAATTACCTTTGTTCATTTCATTTAAAAAATACAAGCAAAAATAACTACATGTAGTTGTCATTACATTTTTTATTTGATTGTTTTGGTGTAATAATGTTAGGTTTTTTTTTGCATGGTTTAAAATTTCTTGAAATGTTGGCATGCCAAACGAATCGAAATAATTAATGATACCATTATTAACATAAGTACTAACCCAATGACTTCCACTCATATATGATGGTTCAAGATTGTAAATAAATAATGCTTTTTTATGATTATGAGGAGAATTTTTTACTTCTTGATAGCACATCATTTATTAGCATATTTAAATATTCAGACCAATTTAAGAGATCGTTATTGGTTAATGGGATATTTTTATGAAATTTTTGTTTTATAATATTTCTCCAAAAATTGGAATATTGTTGAATGGGCTGTTTTTTCCTAATAGTAATCTTTTATCATACTCTAATTCGGGATAAAACGTACTATTTCCATATTCGAATATCTTTTGGAATTAATTTTGGTAACCAAAGTTCATATTTATCAAGAACAACTCTTCCTTCATCAGTACCATTAGCCATGTGAATCAATTCGTTTTCTTCATTTAAAGTAATATTAAATTGTATTTGCATGGGAACTAGCATTTTAATAAGTAGTTTCTTAGAAATCGACTTTGAAATAAAAACTAGCCCTAAGAAGTCACAACGTTTCGACCTCTCCGAGGTCATTTTCAAGTGATTAAGTTTTCTAAATTTTCCAAATTAGCATAAATATTTTGAAACAAGTTAAAAAACGATAAAAATATGGCAAACGCTAAAATGTGATACAATATGTAAAAAGTGTTAAAAATATATACAGTGGAAAAGAATAAAAGAATAAAATAATCGTAGCAAGAATTGTTCTAAACAAATAGTTTGGCGTCAATTGAATCGCACTGTTTGTTTAGCGTTGGTTTCAGTTCTTTGATAAAAAACATGTCAAAAATTAGGCAGTCGAATTTGTTCTGACACTCTCTTAAGATTCGAAAACTCTGTGTGATGTCTTCTGGCTCCATGTCTTTTCCATTGTATATATTTTTAACACTTTTTTTACATATTGTATCACATTTTAGCGTTCGCCACATTTTTATCGTTTTTTAACTTGTTTCAACATATTTATGCTAATTTGGAAAATTTAGAAAACTTACTCACTTGAAAATGACCTCAGAGAGGTCGAAACTTCTTAGCGCTAGTTTTTACTTCATACTAGCATTTTACCTTTTAATTCTTCAAAAAAGCTGTAACGGTTCAGAGGAATGATTATATTAATATTTTTTACTCCTCCTGTTCCGTCATCATTATGAGCCTTTGTGAGTAATCTGCGAGACTCAAAACCATTTATGTTAGCAGCTGTTGTATTATTTGTATCAAGGTACCATAAACTATTTTTACCCACACTTCTTGAAAAATCATCTGAATATTCAAGAAGATTTTTCACAAAAGTTACATTATGAAGATTATCAGTGTCATAAATAATTTTGCCAGCTGATTTTATCATGATATGCTTTTTGAGGCTATGAGCGCCATTAATGACTGTTATTCTATCAGCATTAGAATAACCAGCCCCATTTACTAATTTTTGAAGCTGAAAACTGACTTTAAAATACCCATTATACCAATCAAAAAATGAACTACGATCATTTATTGTAAATTTGTAACTATTCTTTTCTTGGTGTTGATTATTTCCAGGTGCTCTAATAACATCATCTAATCATCATCATCTAAACGAACATACTCGTTGCGTTGTAAATATTCACTAGTTCTAAATACCATTATTATACTATTATATTACATAATTTTTTAATGTCTTTTTTTGATACCACTACCTGAAATTAACCTATTCAAGATCATATTAGTGTCTTCTTGTTATGACATAGGTTGAATTTGAATACGTTGAATTGGCATTCTTTTCATTTTAGAAAGCTGTTTCATTATTAAATCACCAGATTTTTCAGCTACTTTTTTACCAATTCTATCACCAGCATGTGGTACTCCTGATTCCAATGCTTTTTTTGCCATAGGCTTAGCTACCTTTTTGAAAAGTGAAGATGCAATAGCTTTCATAGGTTTAAAAAGGTTATCAATAATTACACCAGATCCTTTGTGTCTATACACAAATTTACCAAGTCGTGGATAGTAAAATCTTGAAAATTCGTATGGTTTCATTGTATTGTTATGTTATATTATTCTGATATTTTTAAAATCAATGAATATGATACATCTGCTCCATTTAAGTCAAGTAATCTTCGTTTTCCATCAGTTACCCAAATTTTTATTGATGATATTGTTGTTTTATTTATAGGATTAAATGTTATTTTTCGCGGTTCTAATGTGAAAGAATAGCTAGGTTGGAAAACGCTAGTGCTAAAACTGTAAATAATATCAGTATCTTGTCCGTCCAATAATGAATCATTAATGAGGTCACAATGGATATTTAAAGCATCAGTATCTTGAGATAAATTAGGGACTCTAGAACCAATATATGTTCCATTTGTTAATATTTTTTGTCAAAACCATTAAGATCGTTAAAATGTGATCTTGTTAAATCAAATCTGACTTGAGTTGGCAATACAATTGTAACTCTGAATGTTGTTGAATTAAATGTCAAAGAAATACCGTCTTTCTTTATTAATGGTTTGAGATAGCTATCAAAATCATTATACTTCCATACACCAGGTGGAAACGTGAGATTAATAAAGTTTGATCCATTATTGATGCTATATCACAGGGTGAAATAAGGCGTTTCCGAAATTCGGAAAAATGACGGAAACACGATACATCAACTTTCCGTTATGTTTCCGCAGGGCGGATACAACGGGAAACTCGATAGAGAAAAACGATCATAATGTTTCGCGTTTCCGCAGCATTTCCGCTGACTGAAACGCGTACGGGTGTTTCATTCGTGTTTCCGCAAAACGGATTCGCTCAGAGAATCGAGATTTTTTTCCAAGGGGCTTTTCCTCTTTCGGCAAAATGAAATGGCGCCAATTCAGCGTACATGTTTACTACTGAATTTGCGCTCTAAACAATACCTGGACAATTATTTTGCATCATGCAAATACATCAATTTTTCATCAAAAGAAGCCTGGACAACCTCGGAAATTCTCGGGAAAGATAAATATATATACATGGTGCATACATACGGCCTGTTTTATAAATATCTTCCGAAAACGAAGGGAACCAAATGAAGGCTACGGATGAAAAACTTCATACAGCATCATACATCTCACTTAATCACGGTATAGTTGGAAGCAAGGAAAGCGCTAAATATTAGGACAACCGATAAGTTTTATTAGTACTTACAGGATTACACCAGCCATGTTTGGAACTCCGCCCAAAACCCCAAAACCTCTTAGGATCCGAAAACCTCTTTGTGGACCTACGAAAATTTAGCTTATCAAACGAGTTGATAAGGGAAAACGCTCTAAAGGTCAACGACGCAGCATCACAGTTTCTTAAGAACCTTAAGCATTTATTCCTTTCTTAATCAGGGGTTTACTTATTCTAAAAAAGTGATCTTGAACATGTTTCAAGACCAGAAACACCCAAAATACCTCCAAGACTCGCAAAATTAAATTCGATTCAGAAATAACCTCACTGAGTTTAAAAATTTTGCTATCAAGCTTGTAAGTGAGAAAAAGCCTTTGAAGCAAATCCACGAGACGCCTAGGGGTATATGATATGATAAAATTACTCCCATCTTCCTAGTCAATGACCCTCAAATGTAAAGGGTCGCGTATACCGCTCGCGCAACGTTATTTTAAATCACGCGTTAAAATATCAACCCTACTTATGAAGGCTTAAGAATTAACCGAAACATTAGCCAAAACGTCCTAAAAAACCACCCACACGTACATATTACAAGTCAGTTACAAGCATTAACATTTTCAACAAGGTATAATATAGTTATACTTTATAGTGTCTCCTTGTTCTTTGTTTTAAAAATCTTTGACATCGGAGACCCAGGGGCAGTTAGTCAAAACCGGACGAAGGAATCACTAGCATTATGAGGACTGGCAAAGGTCCGGCGTCCCGTCCTGGCTGGCCTCCCCAGGGGTTACCGAGAATGAAATCATTTGTAATACTTGCAGCCTTCTACAAGCCTCGCAAATACCTATCCAAGTTTCAATTGAAATACAAATATACAGACGGAGTAATACTGGGCCGCAAAAAGATATATCGGAGTAAATAAAGAGGACACACGATTATACTGTCAATGTTCTGATGCTTCCTATTTATGGCAATGAATCGCGAAATGAAAATGACACAATCTTCTCGAAACGCTATCTGAAGAACACCAATATTGCTTCGCTTAAACTGTAACTTCCACATTCACTCTTCGACATGAAGATCAGTTTATCGACCTTTGAAACCGTCTCCCATTTTGTCCTTACCGCGCATGATTGCCTCGTTTTTGAACCGAGGTCAATTATAATTGCGCGCCTTTTGAATCTTGCTGTTTCGCTCTTTGGTCGTTCTCTTGAAGTCCTTCGATTTCGGCAAAAGATAAAATGGTTTCACGTGAAGGTTGCCCAAGTACTAGCAATGCTCAAGTACAGCAAAAAAGTGACCCCAAGTCCCATGGAAGCCGTTTTGAAAGAGCTGGCTGAACAGAGGTCCGTTAACCAAAAGCTTAACGATCGTTTGGACGCAATGTGCAAATCAAAAGCGAAGAAGAGTCCCTTCAGTTTCAAACAGCGCTCGTCGACGTCGGTTGATCCAAGTTGTTCCGTAAGTACTGAATTGTAGTTTGCTGCAATCTTATTGTTTTCAGTCTCGGTCAAATTAAGTGAACTCCAAAGAGTCCTTCGTTCAAAACTTGTTATTGCATGCGTTGTAATCAATATATGAGTTTTACCAAGAACTTTTATTGTTACATTATGATTACAGTACTGTACCGAGAAAAATCTTGCCGAGTAAGAGTTACAGCGATTGTGAAATTAATGTATTTTCATAAGAATTGTGAACGAAGATATCACCTTAGTGCTTTAGCGGCAAAGTTTATATGTTGAGGTTTAGAGTTACGTGTGTTCCTTTAAGCCAGTTTGTAGCATTTCTGCGAACAAGTACTTGTATGACTCTTTTTATTCTCCTACGCGTTTCGTGCGACAGAGGCTCACTTCATCAGGGATTTTTTATTCCCTGGCAAGGAAATAGCTCCATACTGAATATTAAGTTCATGCAAAAGGATGTGTGATAAAAACGATGTTCAATGCAGGAGTAGCCTGCGAGCAAGCTCTCTTGGGGGGTGAGCCATCCACCCCGCAAGAGAGCTTGCTCCCGTGCTAATGCAGGAGATGCCACTTAGGAGAAACTAGATTTGCAAAATTTCCTGGGCGGCATTCTCCCATTCCTCCCTCGAGGCTCGTGCCTTTGAACCTAAAAAACACTCCCTATTTTCCTTCAAAAGTGGTTAGAATCTATGGGACTTGTGCACCTCTCATTCACTTAAAGGTATGGTGGACATTGTCCTGTGTCACTTAAAATGACTGACATCTCGAGAAAGCCAACCATGGTGATTTTCTTTTTGCGTTTATATAAAAGGACGCTGTCAGAAAGACCTACAGAGAATTGAGGAAACAGAGGGAGGATTTTGCAGGCTTTCTGACAAGTGCCAGGTTGGTAAATAGATGCTCCCTTGTCTATGCTATACAAAATCACAAATACAGTAATCTTTCAGAAATAAACCGTGGTGGGAACCAATGTTCACCATCTTGCAGAAGCCGATGCAAACATGAATACTCATTTGTACCAATTTCTACCTCAACTATGTCACATACAGCTGTCCTGGACTATTGTTAGTGGAATTCTCTGCTGTCCAAAAATTAATGTTCACTAAAATTTAACCAAGTTCAGAACCTAGGTATCCAAACTTTATCCTCTTTCTTTTTTGGTTTTTCTTTCCCTTTTTTTTTTTGCCTGACCACTTCCGGATGATAATAATTATTCTTGTATGAGGAGTCAACTGTATTGGAAATTACTGTAATTAAATACACCTCTCTCTCTCTCATTGTGGTATATGTAGTCCCAAATTTCTTTGGGTGGGCTGTGCTAAAGCTGCATAATATATCTCCCAGACAACAAAATAACACTTTCGTCAATGCTGTACAATTTTCAATATCCCATGAATTTATTCATTAGGGTCATGCAAATTGTACAAATATAGAGAGTTTCAAAGAGAGTTGTGACTTAACAATTGGCTTTCATTGACAAAAGTCAGGCTGCCCATCTCTGAGTGGGCTGTGCCAAAGCTGTTTATCCATCTTTGAGTGGACAAAATGGCACTTTTGTCAATGATGTCAAAATTTTTTATTTTAAAAGTATGATTTCATTGAGGTTAGGTTATGCCAATTATATTGTCAACTGAGTTTCCAAGAGAGGTTTGACTTAACAATAACTGGCTTTCATTGACAAAAGTCAGGCTGCCCATCTTGGAGTGGGCTGTGCCAAAGCTGTTTATCCATCTTTGAGTGGACAAAATGGCACTTTTGTCAATGACGTCCAAATTTCATTTTGAACATTATGATTTTGTTGTGGTTAGGTTATAAAAAATGCAAATTACATGTATATTGCTCACTGAGTTTCAAAGAGAGTTGTGACTTAACAATAATTGGCTTTCATTGACAAAAGTCAGGCCGCCCATCTCTGAGTGGGCTGTGCCAAAGCTTTTTATCCATCTTTGAGTGGACAAAATGGCACTTTTGTCAATGATGTCAAAATTTTATTTTAAAAGTATGATTTCATTGAGGTTAGGTTATGCCAATTATATTGTCAACTGAGTTCCCAAGAGAGGTTTGACTTAACAATAATTGGCTTTCATTGACAAAAGTCAGGCTGCCCATCTCTGAGTGGGCTGTGCCAAAGCTTTTTATCCATCTTTGAGTGGACAAAATGGCACTTTTGTCAATGACGTCCAAATTTCATTTTGCACATATGATTTCATTGAGGTTGGGATATGCCAATTATATTGCCAACTGAGTTTCCAAGAGAGGTTTGACTTAACAGTAATTGACTTTCATTGACAAAAGTCAGGCTGCCCATCTCTGAGTGGGCTGTGCCAAAGCTTTTTATCCATCTTTGAGTGGACAAAGTGGCTGCACTTTTGTCAATGATGTCAAAATTTTATTTTGAAAGCATGATGTTACATTGCTGAGATTATGCAATTTAAGGTTTTATCTGCTACTGAATTTCAAAGAGAGTTGTGACTTTACAATTGGCTTTCATTGACAGAGTTAGAGTAGTGCAAGAGCTGTTAATCCCTCTTTGAGAGTTAAAATAGCAATTTGGTCAATTGTGTTAAAATATCATTTTGAAAATATGATTTCATGACCTTGGTTTAAGATAATGATTCTCTACTTCTAGCAAGCATAATTCTACATCTTACAAAGCATGTTACACTGTACATGCATGTACTTCATATCCAAATGGTACTTCCAATGATTACACCCTCTAGCTAAGGGATGCCACCTAGGTGGAAATTACCTTACCTTCATGTTCATTTTAATTTAATCATTTGATTTGCATTGTCTTAAACCCTTGAGATATGACCATGAAGGGAACAAGAAGATTGAGGAAATTATTGTCAAAGAAATCAGAGGAAATTAATTTTTGGAAAGGAAAAATGGGTCAAGGCAGAGATAAAAGGTACAGTTCATATTAACACATTGCATTTTTGTGCAGTACCTCTCCAGGGTATTGTAAATCCTATGTCAGTCCGGTATAACAAAACAGAAGGCAATAGTCTGTCAAACTGCCCTTCCTTAGAATACAAAAGAGCACATGAATTGCGAGTAAAACCACCTCTTCACACCAATTATTGCCTCCATTCTTTTGGCAATGTAAAAAGGATGTTATTTTCTTATCTTCCCCTTCCCCACTGTTACATCTCTTAGAAGTCGTGGTACATTGTATCATGGTTCTGTACCTTTTTTTGACAATGGTGTGTGCCATGTACATGTAGAATAATTGGTGTTGGCAAATCAGTTGATGTAATTTCTATTGATAGCAACAAGGGCAATATAGTGTGTCTGTAATTGAAATAATGATCATGAGAAGACAAATGGCTTGCACAGATATGTCCAGGATTGACCCAGGATTGATATGTCCAGGATTGTTTAATTAGATGCACACCGATTTCATTAAACCTCATGAAGCGTCTCCTTGGTCTGTAGTCTAAGACTACAGACAATTAACATCATAAAGTGTCCCCTATACTCTTATCTTCAAATAAAGATACACAGCAGTAGTTACCCTAACCTTAAAATGACGCTAACCCTAACTTTTATCTTAAAAAGATAGAAAATGCTTTTACTTAACGGGAAATTTCGTGTTGGAAGTCAAAATTCGACGTGCATTTCATTAGGGTCAATTCTGGACATAAGTGGATTTGCATGGCAAAGGTGGTCTTTAATTGCTTTGGTCTTGCATTGGTGACAATGAGTAAAATAATGGAAATGCACTATCCATTTATACAAAATGTATATAAGTATCTTATAATCAATTGTCCATCGCATGGTAGTGCAACCAATCCCTTCTGTGGTATTTTAAGACAGGTTGTTCATGCTACTCTGTTTTTTTTTTCTGTTCATGTTGTATACAGTAAGAAAATGATTTTGTTCAAGTGTTTCATCTGATAGTTATCTATTGTTGGGTTTTTAGAAATTGAATTATTGACTAGAAATTGTGCAAAAAGCAGCACTCTCCACACAGGACAAGGACAGAGCAAGAGATTTGCTAAAACTAGACAATGCTGTTGAGTTTATGTCATCAGAGGAGAGTGATGAAGATGGAGGACAAACAAGTGGACCCTCTGCAAGGGATGTGAAACCGCTACAGTGGGAAAGGAGCAAATTACGCAATATTAAAGCAGTCTTGGATGCCACTTACAAGGCTCGTATGAGCAAGAGGCAACAAAGAACGGCAGCAAAATTCACAAGAGTGGCTGGTCAAAATATGTCAAGCAGACCTCTGCCACAAACCTACCCTTTCTGGGCTGGGCGATTGACCTAGAGTTAAAAGTCTCCTTAGTTATTATTTATTTTCTTTTTTTCATTTCATTGTACTTTTAACTCTGCAACACACTGTATTTTTTTTTCAACTCAAATATCTGCTGGCATAGTGAAGCAGAGTAAGGGCAAGGTATGCAACAGTGTTTGTAATGGTCGCTATGCTGCAGCACAGTAACTTTAGCGTGGTTTAAACGTGGTTTCGCGTGGTAGCCATAGATGCAAGAAGAATAGGTTTTTCCAGTTTTACAGTTCACTGTACAGATGTCAACTCAGCAGCATTTTTTCTGTACTCTAGACCATTTCTTATTATTGTAATATTTGGTTTCAATGAATTGACGTCAAGTCTGGCAAGAAGGGGACATTAGCAGGAAGGCATCATTTGACTAGAATTACCACAATTAATTCTGTTTTTCCTAACTTATTCAAGTTTCAAATCCTAATGGGGTTAAAACAACAATAGTGCTAATTACCATGAGGAAAGCAAGGTCAGAATGATTCTGATACCGTGACTCGTATTCAAATATTATGATGTCATCGTGTAAATATCCCTTAAAGTTAAGGGAGCTGAGCCTTTGTTTGATTCATATGTCCAGATGAATATTAATATATGCATTGGTTGGTCAATCATCTTAGTAAAATGATGACTACAGTACTTAGTTATGGGGAAGACCATTGAAGTAGAAATGTATTTCCCATAACTGGGCATCGTGTTAACCAACCAATAGAGGTTGTAAGGCTGCTAAGTTATATCAGTTACAATCACATCAGTTTAAGGCATTATTTTATGTCCCTTCTGCACTGTGCTCTCTCAAATGCGTGTAGACATGTCAGTAATCACTTTAAGTATCCTTTGCACAATCGAAACAATTGGATAAAAGAATCGTCTTGCTATTTTTAATGTAAACGATAAGCAAAGTCTAAAGCAAAAAGTAAAGAAATGATAGGACAGACAAATGAACTCAAGCCTGGATAAAACTTAAGTAGAGAGTGTGTATTGTAAACAAAATTCGAAAAATCTCGAGCAATATTTGAAATTAATAGGTATGAGTGATTTCTTCATTCTCGAAATTGGACAAGCCGTTAGGTGCGAAAAATAGAACATTTAACTATTGTATGAAATTGCTATTTATTATATTTTGGTAATATAGATTTATATGTACAGAAAATGAAAGATAATAGAGTAAATGATACTGATCATATCAATTTTTAATTCAGATAAGATACTATTGAATCAGAATTTTTAAAGATTTCGGAAGTAAAGTCAAGAAATTTTTAATTCATTATGACTAGAATTTTTACAATTTTATCAAAGCAGTTTATTATATGCTGTTGTCATCATTGATAAAACGCCCTCTTGATAACCTGATAATAAAGCATAACCTTGAATGAACTGAGTGTGCATATGCAGTGGGTCTAATGATGTTTCCCAAGTTTTACCTTGTTTTTACGTAATGTGAGGTTTAGCTACGCGTTATTGTAGAGCTTAATACCGCGCGATCATGACAAGGAAGCCCCTTTCAAAGTTAGTGGCTTATAACTCGCTTTCTAGGCCTCTTTCCACTAAATGCTTCTCCAGGAAAAGCCAACCCTCCGATTGAAAATTAAGGTTAAGTTTCCGAACCGCAGAAATTCAGCGGATTATCGTGTGTCCCTTGTATTTACGAGTTACGGAAACATGACGGTTCTTAGTAATTCCGTGGTCACGGAAACCTCGCGGATACACGAGTTTAAGGAATGCGTTTCCGCGAAGCCGCAGTCGCGGAAAAGTAACGTACACACGTGTTTCCCGCTTCGGTTATCTGAATTTCCGTTAGCGGAAATTCAAGATTCCGTAAGGAATCTGTTACAAAAACAGATACGTAAACGCTTGTTTTCACCCTGTGTATGCTATTGTTTGATTTTTATATGATAGATTGATATTGAATCAAGTAAAACTCATATTAATGATCCTATTCAAACCAAGTTGATATTGATTATTACTTGGTAAAATTATTGATTTTGTGATTTTTGTAACACAATTTTCAGGTTTATTAAAAGGTATTTTTTTAACAGAATAACTTGATAATACAATTTCTCTATCCATATACAATATCGTTACATTAAATTTTGAAATACGTTTTATACAGTTTGTTATGTTGTGATTTATTAATTGTTGATGTTTTTAGCAATGTGTCTAATATAGCAACTACCATATTACGCATATCAATGCTTGTATTGCCAGCTAAAATTTCACCACTAATCAATTCCAATTTTTTAGAAGATGTTTTGGATCTTTGTAAAATATTACATTCCCACCTTTTTTTCGTTCAAGTTCGTCTAATATTTCATTTTCAATATCTTCATCATCTAATGCATAATCAGGTTTGTCTTCTTCTTCATATTCAGGAGGAAGATCTTGTGTTTCAGGAAAATATTGAGGATCAATACTAATTTTTTTTACCCTCCAATATATCTTTTAATGATTCTTCACAAGTTGGTGGTTTTGGAGCTAATTGTTTTTCTTGCTGAGGCAAAACAGTTTCATCAAATAAATTACCAAGATTCAACTCTGGAACTTCATCTTCAATATCAATGCCATAATTTGGCACTTCACCTTTTTTTTAATGCTCATCTTTTTATTGAAGGCAATCTTAAATTATTGGTCATAACATCATCCAGTTTTTTTGTTATTAGTGGAAACACCTTTGAAAAAGATGCTTGACTTGTTTTTTGATCCAAATCATGCTGTATATTAGCATTTCTTATGGTATTAATTTTATCTGCTCATTTAGATTCATTGCAAGTTCTTTCCACTTAAGTAAACTCATTTGTTATATTATTTGGTTACATAAAAATGGAAAATTGTATATAAAAATAGTATTTTGCATGGTATTAACTGTGTTGTAGATGGGGTTGAACGTCATGTTATGAAACAATATACCCATATGATATAAATGAGAATACCAAATTACGATTCTGTTGATGATAATGTTAGTAATTATAAACAGTTTTATGATTTTATGCCAAATAAATGCTTTAGAATGCTTATTTGTGGCCCAAGCAGTTCGGGCAAAACAAACTTTATTATGACAAAATCTATTTGTGTGCTAAAAACTTAGAACAGCCAAAATATCAACATTTTATTGAACATATTTGAACCAATAAGTAATGACGTTGGTGATGATATAATTGAAGCAAGTAACGACCAAATTAAATTATTCCAGTATCTGAATTAACAGATGATAATCAAAAGCTTGTTATATTTGATGATTTTGTTTGTGAGAAAAACCAAAAGACAATGATTGATTATTTCATACGTGGAAGACATAAAAATTGCAGTGTTATTTATTTGAGTCAATCATATTATAAAACTCCAAAAGATATCACATTAAACTGCTCACATTTTTGCATTTATGAATTTCCAAGCACTAATGGATAATCACTTATTTGACGCGAAAATAATACTCCAAAAGAAGCATATGAAAAAGTTGCAACTGAAAAAACTTCAGTCTCACTAATTATATATCAATGAGTTATTCAAGCGGTTTATTAGAATCAACAAGTACAAAAATCATTGAAGGCATACAAGGAGTTGGTTTTAAACTGAGTGATATGGAAAATAAAAAATTAACTAATTTAAAACCAGGCACAGATGATAGCCATCCTTTGACCAAAAAGCAGATATATGATCACGTTAAGGTGAATGGTGGCTCATCTAGCCAATCAGTTGATTTAACTAATTATTTGAAAAAATATAGAAGCGATCAAATGACTGGATTGCTAGATATGAATAGTAGAAGGATCCAAAATGTTGGGCCCGGTAGACATAATACAACAGATGCTTTAACTCATCTTCAACTAAAAGCTTTTTCTTGTGATCTTAATGTTGATGATGGTAAAATAGAAGCTCAGAATCCAATTGATATGGGTAACAAAAAAATAGCTCGGTTAAAAGAACCTATTCATCATAAAGATGCAGCAACAAAATTTTACATTGATAACCCGATGGTTTTAAAAGCAGATAAAACAGAGCTAAATAATAATATTTTAAAAAGTGGTTTGACAAACAATCTTGATATGAAAAACAATAAAATAGTAAACCTCAAAACAGCTACTAGCGGCAATGATGCTGTCAATTTTACTCAATTAAACAGTTTCTTAGACTTCGACGTCTATGTAGTGTTGTCTCCGTTTTTCCCAGCAAATCAGAGGAGATGTGCCAGTTTTTCGAGAAACGTGCCTATCCTGTCTCTGTGGTTTCTGTGGTCAAAGCGGGCCATCATCGCGCCCAACAATTTGATCAATAGTCATCACTACAAACGTCACAAAAAGATAAGAATGACAGAATTCCATTCACCCTCACTTTCCACCCTCATAATCACGAAGTCAAAAGTATCATTCTTAATAATTTTAACAACCTGCTAGCAGAGCCTTTCTTTTGCTTGCTCGATTTTGACGTTCTCGAGAAAGGCTCTGCATGAATCGAGTAAGATCTTTATTGAATATGCGCTGCATGTTGCCAGGATACAGTCTCGAACCCAAGCCTAATATGCCAGATCTCGCCGCCATCTTGGTTTTTCATGGTACAGCGGGCTCAATTATAACCATCGGTTTTGTCACTAAACGGACGCTCGCACTGGAAAAACCGGTTTG
>NC_090892.1:46561982-46566982 GCF_036669925.1 Montipora capricornis | reverse complement strand
TAAATTTGCAAGTTTACGGCAAGTAAACAGCCTCAACAGACAAGATAAGTTTGAAATATTTTGAAATATTTTGAAATATGTTGAAATATTTTATTACACCGACATGTATTTGGTAAGATTTCAAGCGAATTTCGCGGAATTTCGCGAAATATCAGAAGCCCTGCCTTAAAGATTTGTAACAGGAGAGACTCAGGATTTAATTTATATTTTAGCCGGCTAGACACACAGAACCATCTACCATCCCCAAACCTGTGTAAGTATCTACCTTCAGCTATTTTCATTGGGGTGTTTAATTTCTGCAGTACCAACTTTATTCATTCACTTCAATGAAAGGGATGGATACCAGAGGTTATCTCTATGGCGGGTATCCGTCCGCAGCCGTATATAACTGATCGAGTGATTGACTGCTCATGACGTGATCTTTTCACTTACTCCCTCGTCCAAGGGTGCTTATATTACTACTCTTCTCTGCTCGCTTTTTAATTCATCCCAATGGGAAAAAAAAAACAAAAACATGATGATGTCAGATTTCAAGCTTCTCTGTGTCCTGCATAAAGCCTGCATCCACCATTCCACTCGTCATTCCTCTAATCTTGCCCTTAATCGTAACACTAACCCACCTTCAGCTACAAGGAAACACTTTAGACCAAACACTTTGCCATCTTTGTTGATAATCTCAACGCTGTCAGCAAAACAGTTGCCATGGAAACAATCAAGTGGGAGTGGTGGTGCTCTGTGAACCATACATGACTTAATTTAATTATTATAATTCGCGAAGTTATTATAACCTGTATTATACATGCAAGACCTTTGGAAAACATGTTATTAAGGCAGTGATTAATCAATTCTAGTTACTTCTCGATTATTGCTTTATCATAAAGTTAAACCTGAACTTAACCATAAGGCCTGCAAGCCAAAAATATAACTATTCACTGAGTCCCTAATTTTCCTGTTTGGTTGTCGATATCTTACGGGTCCCCTCTGAACTTCAGCCATCTTTGTTTGCAATAGTGAGCATAATAGTAATCCCTTATCACTTTGTAGGTATGTGCTAAAAGACAGGAAAAAAACTGCGAACCGCAATGATTAGTAAAAAGTTATAAAAGTTCAAGAAGAAAATGCGCCAATGTTCCAGAAAAACCAGACGATTCGAGGGCGCTCTCTCTTCTTCATTGATATCAAAAGTAAGTGACAGCATAGGCAGCCCAAGCTCGCGTCACTACAGACAGCCGTTGAGAATTTAAACGCGTTATAAGACTTTGTATGGTAAATAAAATACCGTCGATTATGAAGCCTAAAAAACGCTCAATTTAACGTTCATTCAATAAAATGAATAAAAATTACTCACCTCTGGTGTATTCTTGTGCCTTTTGGAGCTTATTACACCGTTTCGGGAATTCTGTGTTTTCAATGTTTTCAATGTTCTAAGACGAAGTCAAGACTGCACACTAAGACTTCGACCCTTGTCAGCTCAGAGGCGGTTTGCGACTCGAAAATCCATCTCAGCCTCGATTTTTTCACGCAAAGCTAAAGCCACATCATTTGCGAACCTCCGTGAATGTTTCGTTGTCAAAAATCCCCACGCACTTGGCTGGAAATGAGCATTTACTGCTTCGATTCCACGATAGCTGATGAATTTAGCAGCTGGTGATAACCGGTGAGGACACGGAGCTTGGGTCCGAGGTCAAATTAAGTCCACCCAATGAGGTACAGTCATTTCATTTACAACACTTACCCCATCCTCACAGCGGCTAATTTGACCTCGGACCCAAGCTCCGTGTCCTCACCGGTTATCACCAGCTGCTAAATTCATCAGCTATCGTGGAATCGAAGCAGTAAATGCTCATTTCCAGCCAAGTGCGTGGGGATTTTTGACAACGAAACATTCACGGAGGTTCGCAAATGATGTGGCTTTAGCTTTGCGTGAAAAAATCGAGGCTGAGATGGATTTTCGAGTCGCAAACCGCCTCTGAGCTGACAAGGGTCGAAATCTTAGTGTGCAGTCTTGACTTCGTCTTAGAACATTGAAAACATTGAAAACACAGAATTCCCGAAACGGTGTAATAAGCTCCAAAAGGCACAAGAATACACCAGAGGTGAGTAATTTTTATTCATTTTATTGAATGAACGTTAAATTGAGCGTTTTTTAGGCTTCATAATCGACGGTATTTTATTTACCATACAAAGTCTTATAACGCGTTTAAATTCTCAACGGCTGTCTGCAGTGACGCGAGCTTGGGCTGCCTATGGTGACAGCGCTCGCGTCATAACTTTCAAATTTTAAAAAAACGTGGCAAAAGTGTGACGTCACAGCGCGCGCTGACTTTCAGAGTTTGAAAGAAACTTGAAGTCGGTGTTTAAACCGGCCGTATACTGAGTCCGGTGTTTAACTATCTCAGTGCTTTGCCTAAAAAGATACGTTGGTCTGCAAAAACACTACTGAAGCCGGAGCGGATAACAGAGACAAACATGTCCTCAGGCAGCAATGTGCCACGACGATAAAAAGGGACCTACGGGGAGATCTATGTTGCTCAGCCGCGTGCACGTGGAGGGTAGATGTTCTCGGAATTAGTCACCTAGCCTTCTACCAGTTTCAGCAACGTAAATCTTGTGACAGGAGCGGCACTGGATTAAGCAAACAACGTTCTCGTTGACACAGGTATATCCATCCTGGATTGTGATGCGCCCAACGGTAGGTTCAATAACGGGCGATGCGTTGGTGTGCAAACAGGTGTCGAGGAGCACCCTCGTGTGGTTCATGTATTAATTTAAAAAAACACCGGGCGACTTTGTTCAATTTAATTTAATGCGTCTTTTTTCGCCATTTAATTCGTCCCTTATAAAGACGGGCGAGGGACGCATTATGCGTCTGGACAAACTAAATCGTTTTTTCAAAGACGCAATAAACGATTTACTTCGTCCGGATGTATAATGCGTCTCTCGCCCGTCTGTACGAGACTCACACTGGTACACCCGAAGAGTGAAGGCGACTTCTCCCTAATCGAAATTCCTGAAGCATGAATATCAACAATCAAGAAATACGATAGGAAATCGGTACGTCATCGACCCTCCAAGCGCAACAATTTTGAATCGGACATCTCGGGAAACTACTCAAAGGAAAAATTAGGATCGAAATCCACTTATCACAGCCGACCACCGTGATACATATAGCAGCGAGTATCGCCTGATGAAGACCAGCAGTAAGCGGTCAAAACGTCGCGATCTACAATCTGAGTGACTGCGTGGTGAGACAAACGACTACTGCACGTCTTATTATTCATTTACCTCCAAGATAACCAATTACCTCCAAGATAACAACCTCTTTTACTACATTAGGCATAATTAAAATCCAGGTTCAGTATCCGCTATTTCCCCCATCCCAAAATGCAATACGTTTTGGGGGTTTCTTTACATAAAAAAATAAAAGTTATTTACTTTTGGGACTGTTTCATGCTTTAGTGAACAGGATATCCATTGTTTTAATGCAGATAACCCCCCAAAATGAACTGTATTTGGCACAGGTGAAAATGACGAATAGTTCAGATCATAATTATGCAATTGTAATAAATTACTCCGAGTTCCGAGAAATTTGTTATGTCACGTTGAAAACATATGATTTTATTGTAGTCACACCTGAGACGTACCTCTTTGTAAGTACTTATGAAATTCTGGGAAATGTGAATACGTTATGTTTGCTTCCAGGAATAAGTTACTTCTGTCATGCTAGTGACTAATGTTGAGAGTTTTTCGAAAGTATTGTACGTATCAAACCTGATTTAGAGATCATGAACAAAGCTAAGCATTGTTGGCGTTGTGGGGAAGCCTGCACTCAGCAATGTTCACGATGCAAAGTGGCTTTTTACTGCACAAAGGAATGTCAGAAACAGGATAAATGGCGACACAAGCCAGATTGCGATTCGGCAAACCTAAAGAGAAAGTGTTTGAGCTGCGGTATTGAACAATCGAGAACAATGCAGTGTACAAACTGTTTGGATGCCGCCTACTGTAGCGTAGATTGCCAAAGGAAACACTGGGCACGTCACAAACGTAACTGCCAAGTCATTGTTGAAAGAACGTTTGCATTGGTCGAGGAAATTAAAAAACTTCAAAAGCTAAAGGAGAGTAACGTTGGTCTCATGGCAACCTATTACTGGGGTAATACTCCAGCCGTGGATCTGCTCAACTTGCCCATGAATGAGGGAGAGAAGTTTGCTGATCCACTATCTCTGTTATTATGTGGAGTTGGTGATCCTAGGAATGTGTTACTCACCATTGCCTCCTTGCCTGAGACTTATAAGCAGCCAGTGGCATTTGTATTAAACGACATTTGTCCATGTACTCTCGCTCGAACAGTTTTGCTTCTCTACATGCTATATAAAGGTATAGTAAATTGTTTGTTTATACCATTTTATCAAGGCTAGTCGCTGAAACGCTTCATTAGTACATTCTGAGGGTCAATGAAACCGACCCAGACGAGATTGGATGAGAGAATGATAACATTTATATGTAAGAGCAGAACTGACGAAACTTGACCTTTTCGGGGGTGGAAGCGAAATAATTGGATCTCAGTATTATAGTTATTTATTATTCCTCACATTTTTTCCCGAGTCATTCATTAAACATCATTGAAATCTTGTTTGATATTCATTTTTCCGCATTCGTTATACTTTAACTGAAACCGTAAAATTGTCACACGCTAATTAACAAATCGAAAGTGGTTCAGCGTTGTCTGTACTCTTATCGACTACGATATTCGTCATCACATTGGTCAAAATTTTGTGGACAGACAACGCTGAACCACTTTCGATTTGTTTTTTACCACAATATTTAACGCCAAAAAAGTCTTTATTTCAGAGCGTGACCAAAATCATGCAAGCGTTGTCCATAACTTTCTCGCAATATGATAAATCCTAAAACGAGCGTTCCTGATTGGCTATTACATTGCGTGACAACTTGACGCGCATGATTGCGAGATTACAAGCAATTGTGATAAGAATATT
>NC_090892.1:46554482-46556982 GCF_036669925.1 Montipora capricornis | reverse complement strand
GTTCCGTTTCCTTCTATGTGACGTTGGAAATATAGAGGCGTGGCTCCCTTCCGATCTCACATATGACCGCATTACAACATCGAACTTATGGGACTACTGTCCCCTCACTGTTTTGCTGAGAAAATTGAAAGACTTTTTGAACAAATCCAATTCTCATGCTGTCATGTTAACTGAAACTGAAAACTGGATTCGAGATTTTATGCCCGAAATCATTCACGTGTTGCCGTACAGACTCGGTATAGATGACCTCTCCAAAAGAGCCCTGCTGGACACTGGAAACCCTGAACTTGTGGATTCATCCGGCCTGTCCTCAGTTGTGGAATATATTAATTTGACCAGCGAATTCCTGATGTTTCTGAGAGCGTCACTTCTTGCCTCATGCCCTGACAAAGAACTCGTTTCATTTAAAAAGAAGAAGAAAATTCCTTCCGTGAAATCTCTCGCTTCTTCGATGGGGCTTCAAATTCGAGACTTCATCAAAAACGAGAACACAGTATTTCCGTTCAGGTGGGCACTCAATTGTCGCCGAGTTGTTATGTTGAGAGGATATGAAAGAGCGCTTGAATGGAAACTTGTGCTGACAGATGAGGCCTCACCTATCATCCCACCAGAGTTCGATCTTGACTAGACTGATTTTTGGGCGAAATTAAAAACAATCCAGAAAGATTGTCCCAGAGAGGCGAGGAAGCGATAAAACAACATGGAGGGATGGTAACTGACAACACTTTTCAGTGAGTGATAAACCTAAAGGCAAATGTGACTGTGAAAATTGCAATTATGTTTTACTTCCAGGTAGAATTTGAGGCTAGTACTTCACTCAGCTGAACAACGTAACATGCATTTTTTTCACTCATCATAGTTATAAAACGGATATTTCCCGGTGTTCAAGACTCCTGTTTGACCAAATACGTGTTTTGCAAATAAACTAGTGACAATGATATTCCTTCCGTACATTATATAAACTATTCTGGCTGCAAGGCGCTATTTCGTTCGAGGAAATCCCGAGGGGAATTCAGCGTTGAGTTTTTTCTTTCATTCGTCGGGGCAGGCAGTGTGTTGAAAAGAGAAGGTAAGCATCTAGCATCCAGGGTTCAGTAAAACGAGATCAGGAAGGATATCACAAATTCAAGGAAGAAGGCATTCTCTTTCCACCATAGTTTGATGTAGTATGATCTATATAGTCGATATGATCCGGGTATGACTAGAAGCAGTCAGAAACTAATCCTAAGTATTTAATACTGTAAGGCTAGTACTGATCGAGATTCTGCTTTTCAATCTTCAGAAGAACATGAACTTCTAATTAATATTTTGTCCTGGTTGAAATTCCAAGTATATTGTCTTACTTAAATTCAGCGTTAACTTGTTGGTACACAACCATTCATAAGGGGCTGGTAATTCAGAATTTTTCTGTTCGAACAATATCATTGAGTCTCCACCAGAGACAGTTAAGGAAGTATCGTCGGCAAATGATATTTACAGAACATTTTATTGGTTGCTTCAACTATATTTTTTATGTAAATCAGAAAAAAAAAGGACAGAGGATCGACCCTGGTGACACCCATTTTATCAGGTGATACTGCACCTTCTACCTCCTGTTGCTTAGGTAAGACATGAAAGACTGATTTATTTTGCTTCTTGTCTCATATACATCAAGTATCGATAGCAAAATCGATTGATACATTGAGTAAAAAGCTTACTTCCTTTGTCGAGGGCATACACTAAGTTTACCAAGCAGTCAGTGGTATTGAAACCGTTCGCAAATCATAATTCTTGGGTACCAAGATATTTCAGTCGTCAAGTACATGATTGGCTAAGAATACACCACTCAAAAATTTTCCTTATGGTCTTGAAAGAACTGAATGGACCTGGAGTTGTCATATGAGGAACGAGAGCGTTGTTTTGAATAACCTTGACACTTATTTAATAATCCAGCGATATACCTTATTAAACAGTTAAATTAATTATGTGGGCGCGGGGTCTATAGACCTACAGTCCTAGACAGGATTCGAATCTACGATCTCCGGTTGTTACGGAGCTCGCAGGTGCGAATTATGCCTAGGACGTTGTCCTCTCGCCCGTTGTCAAGCAGCTTGTATTCTATCGTTCTCACAGACGCAATACTCCTTTCCATTATATCTCGTTTTTATTACAAACTTCATTACATCTCATAAACAAAAAGATATCAATTTAGATCTAATTGGAGTTTTTAAATTTCGGAGAGCTTCATCGCTGTAGAAATGACAATTACACTTTTCCGCGTTCAGAACTCAGTTAGCGAAGGAAGCGACTGACACTGTGGTTGCTGTAGCCAGAAAACTAAAAGGTGCAGCAATCATCAATCTAAAAAGCGAAACAAGAAATATTGTGCTGATATTATTTTAATAAAACTTCATCGTTTTTGACACTGAGTTGCTGTCGAAGTCAAAACAAATTTTCACTTTCTGCGGGCTCGCCACTCAACTGCCCCCAAACGAAAGACGAGGAGGCCTACAAAAGACCT
>NC_090892.1:46539482-46549482 GCF_036669925.1 Montipora capricornis | reverse complement strand
AAGGTTTACAATAAAACCAATCCTAATTAGATCGCTATGCACCTTCAGGCTGTGAATCTTAGCAGTTTTACCCGGTAGCACCCCCGCCCAATCCGTCATCAAGAAAAACGACAATCGGAATCCCATTACACCTACACATTTTAATCACTGGCTTAGATAGTTTTGTGAATAAATACGGTGCCGAAGACAGACCGAATCGGAGGACGGCAAATTGAAAATAACGAAGAACTCCATCGCCAAAACCCCACCCAAAAGATAAGAACTTTCGGTGCTCGGGAAAAATCTCTACGTGATGGTACCCCGACTTAAGATCAAACTTAAAAAGAGAAAAACCCCGTGAAATAATTGAAAACGCGACTTTGAGATCTTCGCATTTAAATATTTGTTTGTAAACGTACAAATTAACATGTCTAAGGTCCAGTATTAATCCCTTCTTTCCAGACGATTGTGTGGAAACTGACAAGGGATTCACAATATCGGGAGTTTCATTTAGCTCTTCGATACAATTCATCTTGAGGAGATCTAGAATCGCCTGAGAACAAAATCCTTCTCCTTGATGGAGGAAAAGTTATTAACTCTATGTTGCGGAGGAGGGATAGATACAAAAGGAATTTTATACCCTCCTCGAATAACTTCAAATATAAAACCCGGAGCATTAATCCATTCCCACTCTGAAATGCATTTGGCTAACCTTCCTCTAACTGATGTATCAGATTTCGCCTGAATAGAATCTAATTCAAACGAATCAAGAATAGAAAACTCTGCACGAAACGAATCGACTCCCACCCCGGGAAAACAAACATCATCGTCCACAACAATGGAATCAGCAACACCTTGATCGTACTGATCTAGTCAGAAGCTTGTGATGGGTTTCGATTGAAAAGTCGGGCATTGAGCTCTCCAATGTCCTGGCTTGCCCGGGTCTAACGCGGCTCCTGCTTTGCGTCTCCACCGCTGGAATTTGTCTCAAACCTAGCGGATTTCGTTCGCCTGAACGAATGGGGCCTGAATCTTGAACGACCGAGTCCTTTCTGGCAGCGAATCCCGAGGCAGCGGTTCGGGATCTTGAAGTTGACTCTTTAAAATGTGCCTTGGCGCGTGCTTCGGCTTTGAACATTTTTTTCTCATCGTCGGAGTCATCAGCGTCTCGCTCTTTTTATACTCCTGGACTGTAGACCAGCCGTACTCAGACTTGTCGGCAAGAAGAATGTGTTTTTGGCGCTCTTTCAATAAGTCCTCACCTTTCTGGAGTGAGTCCTTAGCTTTGTCCAGATCATTCACTTGTGCGGCTACTTTAGCTATCTCTAAGGTATCCTGAATCTTCGCGTTGAACCTGAATTGATCTTCATTCGCTTTCTTTTTAAAACGCCCTGGTTCCTCCGTTTTAAGTTTCTTGATCTCACGGATCTGAGCGTCTGACGAGCCCGCGTGCGATCTTTTTAACTCGTCTATCGATTTCTGGAAAAGCTTCTCTATCGACTTCGTCATGGTCTGGTTATTAGCTTCTATCATTTTAGCGATGTCGTCTCTTGAAACGCTCTCTCGGGCCATGGCGATTGAAAGGAAAAATTTTGTAAAGAAACAAAAGTTACACGCAGTGTACACGGACTGACTCCGCAGGCCTATAATTACAATCGTACCCAGACCCTTCTGTTCCAGTGCCGTAGAAATATCAATTTCTGTCTTATTCGCACGCTCAAACGTCAGAAATTACATATTCTAAACTGTGTTCTAAGGCTAACCATGCGATAAAGGAAAATCGAACAAAGAACAAATAAAAGGCACTTTAACCAAACGATAAAATAAAAATATTATTCTACACAAAACTGGAAAATTCTGAATTTACTTTAACCTCCGAGATGTCAAAGATTCCTTCAATTTTGATTCGTGAGAGATGATCTCTTGCCTTCCAGATGAAGTGATGGCTAGATAAAATTATGTTACTTTTAAAGGAAAACAACGAATTATTTCACTGTTATTTGATTACAACATGCAAGAAACGTGAGACCTAAGGAACTATAAAATTAGAAATTTATGTCACGAAAGCTGTACAAGCTTATACATTATTGGGCGTGTGAAAAATTAACAGCAGTGTTAACCGAAGTAACAATCCCAAATGTGCGAAACTATCGAGGGCAGCTTCCATTCAACACATGTAGTTTCTCCACCGGTGGCCCAAACTCTGTGTTGTGTTTTGAATTTAGAGAGCTTCTACGGCGAGTTTAAGTCGATACAAATCAGAAGGGAATAGACACTATTGTTACATACCTGGACTTTCACTCAACAAAACGAGCACTGCGATTGTATGATTCTTCCTCACGTACCCCTGATCAAATTCAAATGTATCCCGACCGGGATACAATTCCCCAGTTGTTGCCTCTCCGGATGTTCTGCTGCGATTGTTAAAGGAAAAATCTAAACATATAACAAAGCACTTAAAGGACGTTCGCGCCAATTGTTTCTGCGCATCCTTACTGCGCACGCAAATGCACACGCCACGTCATACACGAGCGCGCGCGCTAAGTAATAAAATGAGAACTGATAGGGCAAAAGGCCATTGCGATAGCTTTGCCTGGATTTAACGGTCTTGGACGTTCGGTGACCCCTATTTTTCTTTCCAGAAACGGATTTTATTTACAATTATCTCCACGTTGTCCAAAAATGAACAAAAATCAATGTGGGAAGTTCAAAAAATTTCAAGATTTCTGCTCACGGGACATCAAATCCTGCCATCTTGCGGCTGCAAGGCGCGTGAAACTGTGGTCGCTAAATGCGAACTTGATCTTTAAGGGAACCTCACCAGTTGACTAAATTCACTTAATTAGTCCACTTAAACAATATTTGGCAGAGAAGATTTCACTTCAAAGATTTAATTGCAATATATTTGGGTTTACAGACACTGACCTTATTCGATAACGAAGCCCGATTTTGTCACATTTTGGGTGTTTTTCCGGACATGTTCTCTCCAAAACGAAGTCGGTGACCCCCCATTTTTTTACATTTCTGACATAATTAACTCTCATCTTACAGTGGTAAAAGTTTTAGAAGAAAATCAATGTAGAAAAAATTTCGCGCGAACGTCCTTAATGTCTGGTCCCTAGGGAAACTAGTAAGTTTTGTTTTCCCTCGAGTCCTAATGTTTCGCTCGTCTCGTGAAACATCAGGACTCTCGGGAAAACAAAACTAAGTAATTCCCTCGGGACCATACATTAAATGCATAATGATGAAATTATATATGAAATGAATCATATATTGAACTGCGGATATAAAGTCAACTGAAGGCCAGAGAGAAGCCTGAAAAATTTTACGCAATTGCTAAAATTGCGTTCATAACTGCGAGAATCATAGCTTCACATGATAAGTGTATAATGTTGCACTCACTTGTATTTTGTCTCTTTGTGATCATTCTTTGGTAATTTGGTGCCATTCTGTCCTCTATTTCGCGAGATATCCTCAACCGAAGACCTATCTCTAAAAGAGAGAGAAAGTAGGAAACACTCACCAGTCGATCGGCCTAGCGAACCTAAAAATCAAGCCAAAAAATGTAGCCAAAATCCTTCAATTCGCCTCAAACTCGGCCAGCGACATGTTCGGAGATTCAATTGAACATCTATTCAAGAAAATAGTCTCGCTATCCACTCTGCAAAGGAAAGTTTGCCACAAAATTTCAATTTCGCCTTCTGTCAACATTCTTGTGACGATCAGCCGTGCACCCAAACGGCCAGTTGGTGACAAATCACCATTCCCTTAATACAAATCTCCCCCCCCCCCCCCGGACTTGACAAAATTCCTTGGATGAGACCCAAAAAAGTCTCTTCCTCAGTTGAAGGATTATTCTTAATTGTCAATTTCTTCCAAGTGAAGTAGTATCGTTCATTTTGGACAATGAAAGCTTGATAGGGATCATTGGAAATGAACATATTTCTTTTAAAAGCAAAACCCCAATGTCTGGACTCGCCACAGGTAACCCAGGCTCACTGTGTGTGCCACATAGGTAAATATAGAGAACATATGAGGCGAAGTTTAGGTCTGGAAATTTGCAAGAAAATGGAAATAAAGATCGATGAAACTTACCATGTGGTGAGCTGTTGCTGTCTTTAATACGTACACGAAGTTTCGGGAAAAATGGTCCCCGTTCACCTTCCTTCATAGTATAGTGACAAGGTAGGAGACGGAAGCCAGCGTAGGGACTCCGATCGACCCAAAACAAGCGCGATTTTTTTCGTGAAATTCGAATCCAGTCGCTAAATTAACACGCCAGGCTCGTGGAACATGAATTTCTCTAAACCATGAATCCACTGAAGCATCTCCAGGTAGCAACGCGAAGCCACCAGACTCCGTAAACCTTGTAAGTTAACCTGCTAAAATGGCGGCCAGAAAGCAATGTCCTCGCAAAGTGTCCAATTCAAAATGGCACTGAACTCGGGACGCCTCGTGACGAGGGGAATATATGTCCCCGTGGAGGGAGGGGAGTCCCAGATTGCTCAGTGAGTTTTGTTTTTAGCAATTTGGGACTCCCCTCCCTCCAGAACTTATTATTATTATTATTTTTATTTCCATTTTCTTGCAAATTTCCAGACCTAAACTTCGCCTCATATGTTCTCTATATTTACCTATGTGGCACACACAGTGAGCCTGGGTTACCTGTGGACTCGCAGAACTCGAACATAATGAACATAACATCAGAATGCGAAATTGAGATTTTGTGGCAAATTTTTCTTCGCAGAGTGGATAGCGAGGCTATTTTCTCGACTAGATGTTCGATAGAATCTTCGAACATGTCGCTGGCCGAGTTTGAGGCGGATTAAAGGACTTTGACTACATTTTTTAACTATTTTTTGGCTCGATTTCTCGGTTTGCTTTGCCGTGCACCCAAAGAGTCGGTTGGGGTGTCCCACAAATCTCTCGCCCCACCCCTCCCTGAACTTGAGGTTTCATCCACGGTTTTTTGTCAAGTTCGGGGAGGGGTGGAGGCAAAGATATATATACTAAGGAAGCGGTGACTTGTCACCAATTGACCGTTTACGTGCACGGCTGATCGTCACTTTAACAGCTAAAAGTTTTATTGAAACAAACAACATAATTGCTACTAGAAAGAAGAAAAAAACTTCCCTTTTATTTCGTGCGTGCAAACAAGCCGTGACACTCAGTGTCAAAAACCATATGACGCAAGTAAATATATTTCTCACCAGTGTTCAGGATCAAACCCTTTACCGAAGACCCTTTCCTTAAATAATGAAGCAAAAAATGGACAGCAAGCTTTCTTTCAAATAATTCTTGACTAACAACAGTCAGTCAAATTTCCAATTGCTTTTTACCTGAAGACTGTGCAGAGTTGAGTACAAATAAACATAGATAGCCAGACAGCAGAGATCACAGATCCACTCAAGGTGTTCGAGTTTGTTAAACCCATATCCAACCAGAAAAAATTACGAGAGAATTTTCCGTTTGGTTTCAGTCTTGTACATAATATCAAAGTTGGTAAAAAAATCATTAGAAATACAGTTCATTTTGATACGGCGGCTCGACGGACGAAAGATGCAATTGTTGTCGAAGTCCATTACTCGTCGCTTTTAAGATTCCAGATATTTATTTTTCACGGCCTGTCTTGTTTATCCAATTGGCGTTCCATTCTTGAGCTCCAAAAGGGTATATTTTGTTTAAAGATCCACCAAAACGCCATTCCCAATACAATGACTTGGACGCCATTGCAGGTTAATTAAATATTCTACGTGTGTCCACCGGGGAAACTCTACGCATTTCTACTACCCCCTGAAACCTACCAAAAATACGCGCAGAAGACTCTACACTGACTCAAATCGTGAATGATCAGTGCAAACTCCTCACCAGAAGAAAGCCTTGCACTCATCGTTCAGGGTCACCCAAATATAATCTTCTGCAAAATATGTCTTTGAGAGAGTCAAACTATTCTAAGAATTTCGCGGGTTCTACGTTGCCAAACAGCTTTAGCATTCTTTACTAAAACATCACTTAAAAGTTCCGTAACCAGGGAAAAGTAGTCCCTTACGTTTTTGGAAGGGGCATTTTCGCAATTTTTGGCACTTAAAAAGGTAACCTAGCAGTTTCGGTTGAGGAATGGTAAGTTCTGGCTAGCAATTTCTGAAATGAAGATATCATTCCATAAATTTTCGGACACATCAATTTTATGCTAAGATTTCCGATCATATCAGCTTCTTTTAGGTGATATAAACATCTCTTTAGACAGTCTTTATACATTACAAGGAGCCTATTTTACGAACGAGCGCAGCAAGTGCGTAAAATGCCATTTTTAACACAAGAAAATGATCAAGTAAAGCTATGATCGTCGCAGTTATGAACGCAATTTTTGCAATTGCGTAGAGAAGCCACTATGTAATATTCTTTTTATCATATGGCCAGGCGTGTTTTTCTTACCATCTTTCTTTCTAACACCGAGCACAAACTTTATCGCAAATTCTTGCAGCTCGGCGGCAGGAGCTTTCTTCAACTTTCGCATTTCTTCTCCACTTTCAAGGAACTCCTTGAATAATTTTAATTTGTATGAAGTTTTATTCTTCGTGTTAGCATTTTCTTGTTTCTCAGAGAAGGATTTTATGTCAGCTTCAGCGCCATTTTTCACTGACGGTTTGCACTGCAAAGGCGGGGAATGACGTCATCAATATCCTCACTAGTGAGGATATGGAAAATACGCTACTCGGGTCCTGGATGTAGTTTCGTATGAATTTTATGAGTGGTTTATTTTCCAATAAAACACTCCTGTCTATATAATAGTACAAATTATTTGCTTTTGGGACTATATCATGCTCTAGTGAACTGGATATCCATTGTCTTAACGCAAATAACCTCCCAAAACAAACTCTATTATGGCATTGGTGAAAATGACGAATAGTTCAGATCATAATTATGCAATTGTAATAAATGACTCCGAGTTCCGAAACATTTGTTATGTCACATTGAAGACATATCATTTTATTTTCGTCACACCTGAGGGGTACCTCTTTGTAAGTACTTATGAAGTTCTGGGAAATGTGAATACATTATGTTTGCTTCGCGGAATCAGCTACTTCAGTCATGATGGTGACTAATGTTGAGAGTTTTTCGTAAGGATTGCGAATAACTCCCAATTAGTAAACATGATATAGAGATCATGAACAAAGCTAAGCATTGTTGGCGTTGTGGGGAAGCCTGCACTCAGCAATGTTCACGATGCAAAGTGGCTTTTTACTGCACAAAGGAATGTCAGAAACAGGATAAATGGCGACACAAGCCAGATTGCGATTCGGCAAACCTTACGAGAACGTGTTTGAGCTGCAGTATTGAACAATCGAGAACAATGCAGTGCACAAACTGTTTGGATGCCGCCTATTGTAGCGTAGATTGCCAAAGGAAACACTGGGCACGTCACAAACTTAAGTGCCAAGATACTGTTGAAAGAACGCTTGCATTGGTCGAGAACATTAAAGAATTTCATAAGCTAAAGGAGAGTAACGTTGGTCTCATGGCTACCTATTACTGGGGTAATATTCCAGCCGTGGATCTGCTCAACTTGCCCATGAATGAGGGAGAGAAGTTTGCTGATCCACTATCTCTGTTATTATGTGGAGTTGGTGATCCTAGGAATGTGTTGCTTACCATTGCTTCTCTGCCTGAGACTTATAAGCAGCCAGTGACATTTGTTTTAAACGACATTTGCCCATGTACTCTCGCTCGAACAGTTTTGCTTCTCTACATGCTATACAAAGGTATATTAAATATATCTGTTTATTTGTTTGTTTATACCAAGGCTCGTCTCTGAAACGCTTCAAAGCTTTTCAAAGCTTAGTTTCTACTTCAGGTTGCAGAAACGTCCGTAATTGTTTTACACCGCATACTCAAATAAGGACAGATATTTTATTTTCCTATATAGCCTAATGAAACATCATCAGCACTTCAAACAAATTAATAAGTCATCAACAGCACTAGTTCTTCCTATTTTCATTTATTTCATGCTCTGGATATTTTCATTTGTACAATTTGCATCAACTCAATAATCTGAATAATGGCCTATGGCCTGGGCCAGGGACAACTGTCGCCTTTTATCGAAGCCGAAAATAATATTTTGTCCCAGTCATCAGGCCTCAGTTGTTCAAACGATGGATAGCGCTATCCACCGGATAAACCACCGGATAAATCACTATCCACAACTGGGGCCAGTAGTCCGTCTATCTTTTCTTCTCAAATCTCTTAGGATAAAAAGCTGAGTTTCTACTCACTGAATGCGCCACTATAACTTATTGCGGCATAAATGGCTGTATTTTTCGTGGCCAAAACTGTTTAGACGAGGTTTTCTGAAAGTGTGAGGATGGTTCCGAGTCGAATTTCAGCAACTAACTTGCCTGTTGCACTCTTTGCAGGAGGAAATGCCGTCTACGAAAGAGTGGTCCGAGTTTGGTACTCAGTTCGCACTTCTGCACAGGATTATTATTACCTGACTTGTGCTCTTCAAGACCTCGTGACTACGAATGAATTACGTACACTCATTGGAGGCGTCATGATGGTTCCTACAGAACACCTCAGCCGGCTACAGATCATTTGGACCTAATGGCTTTGCTTGTCGAAACGCCAAGGGCTGTGGGTTGAGGATTCGAGATAAGAGGCCAATTCCTCTTATCCAAGAAGAAAGGATGGCGTTAGCTGATACATGCATGCAATCCCAGTTGAGCACAGGAAGTCCGCTAAACATTTTCTTGACACAGGTATATTTCTTTCATCAAGAAATGCCCCAGAGTTGATTCGACAAAATGTTACTTTAACGGGTAGAGGAGCTATTCACTTTACCGCCGACTGCACTTTTCATTACAGCATCCCGACGGATTTGCTTCCATTCACCGGATGGGATTACCGAGAAATAAAGAAAACCTACTATTCACCCTCTCTGACAGAGATGTACACAATCTACTTGTCCGGTATTCTTCAAAAGTCCTCTCAGAAACTGAAAAGAGACCAATTGAGGTTTCGTTTCCTTTTATGCGACATTGCAAACATCGAGGCCTGGCTGCCTTCCGACCTCACATTTGACCGAATTACAACATCCAACTTGTGGGACTACTTCCCACTCGCTGTTTTGCTGAGAAAATTAAAAGTCTTGTTGAACACTTCCAATTTTCATGCCGTCATGTTGACTGAATCTCAAAACTGGACTCGAAATGTTATGCCGGAAATCATTCATGTGTTGCCATACAGACTCGGTATAGATGACCTCCGCAAAAGAGCCCTGCTGGACACTGGAAATCCTGAACTTGCGTGGTTTTCTGGCCAGCCAGCAGTTGTAGAATACATAAATTTGACCAGCGAATTCCTCATGTTTCTGAGAGCGTCCATTCTAGCCACATGTCCTGACAAAGAACTCGCTGCCTTTAAAAGGAAGAAGAGAATCCCTTCTGTGAAATTTCTCGCTTCTTCGATGGGGCTTCAAATTCGAGACTTCATCACAAACAAAAACACGGTATTTCCGTTCAGGTGGACGCTTAATTGTCGCCGAGTTGCTACGTTGAGAGGATACGATAGAGCGCTTGAATGGAAACTTGTGCCAACAGATGAGGCCTCACCTATCATCCTACCAAAGTTGGATGTTAACTAGACTGATTATTAGCTATGATTGGGCAACATTAAAAACAATCCAGAAAGATTTCCCAGAGAGCTGAGGAAGCGGTAAAACAACATTAAGGGATGGTAACTTACTGAACTTATAACACTTTTCAGTGAGTCATGATGAAAGGCCAGTGTGACTGTGCACATTTCTTATATCCGGATACAATTTGAACACTGTGCTAGTACGTAGTTAAACAACGCAGCATTTACTTTTTCACTCATCATAGGTAAAGAGATATTTCCTGGTGTCCAAGACTCCTACTTGACCAAATACGTGTTTTGCGAATGAATAAAATACCGGTAGTGACAACCATATTCCCTCTGTGCATTACCGGTATATAAACTATCCTGGCTCGTTCGAGGAATATCC
>NC_090892.1:46516982-46526982 GCF_036669925.1 Montipora capricornis | reverse complement strand
TCCACTTGACAAACACATTTAAACAGCGCCCGATAAGAACACGTATTCTGGTTCAGTCTTGAGCTCGTTCACTCAACAGAGAACACGCTGGTTCCAAAATAAATATTAAAGAACACTCAAAGCAAGAGTAGATGTTGCAAGTAAAATCCGTTCCCAGGTTGAATCCTAGGGTAATTTGGTGATTCTCATTTTACCTGGTTGAATACGCACTCTTAGACTACCTAATCAACCCCCTATAAAAGGATTGAAACACCTACACCTTTACTCAAGCTCTGTCTTACTCATCTCATCACATCTTCTTAATGTTTCGTATCATCTTAGCGGTTTCTGTACTCATACCGTTACTCACTCAGTCTCAACACTTAACAAATATTCGCCGATGGCGAGGTGAATATCGGTGAATAAAAACCGAGACAAAGTCGAGGTTTTTATTCACCAATATTCACCGAGTCCTAGGTGAATATGTAATTGTGTTAGTATAATTACATAGGTGATTATTTGAAAATATGGATTTTCTTTAAAACAATTTGTCAACTCGACAAAACGGATTGCGCCATTTTGAAAAAAACCACTGAGGAGGGGGATGGATAAGTTCGCGGATCGCCGGAATTGGCTAAAAAAACACTACGTGGATTTCGGATTTTGAGGACAAATTTTGCGGATCGGCGGATCATGGATTTCTTCAATATTTCAGCGTGGATTATGGATTTTGTTCATAGTTTTAAAGTGCGGATCGCGGAAATTTACTTGGCGGTCTGTTTGCCTGACCTTGGAACTAGACAACATTACAGCGGTTATCAGTAACACGCGCCCCATCAACGACATTTTTCAAATTCGAAAATAAAATTTAGTGGATGTCAATCAAATGTCTCCATGACGAATACAACTGCCGCCAAGGAAACATTTGATTGACGTCCACCTAAATTTTACTTTCTAAATTTGAAAAAAAGTCGTTGAGGGGCGCGTCATAACCTTCAATGTAATCGGACTCCAGAAACTTCTAGGACCCAGTATTTCGGCTTCCGGCCAGACAATGCTGACGATGAGGTGACTGAATATGACAGCAGCTCTGACGAGGAGGAGACGTTCTTGTTAGGAATGAATACGCGATTTGGGCGCCAAGTGAGGATAAACAGTAGGCTAATTTCATGACAGGTATTTCTTTAACGTCAGTTAAGTTACTTAATGTTCTTAGTTGCTCACTTCTCTAACACTACTGCGAATTCGGATTTTTGTAAAAATATCTGCGGATCGACGGATTTGCTGACCCCTATTCACCCCCCCCCCCCCCCACTAAGGTGATTATTGCGTAATAATCACCTCAACGGCAACCAGTCAGCGCATAGAATTTTCAATAATCACCTATGTAATTAGACATTCTCGTCCCCAGAGCCGCTTGGCCCTCTTAGCTGCCAAAGCCTAAGCACTAAAACCAGTTGGCCCTTCGTTTTCTCGTGCGAAGGCCCCGCTGGCTAAGAGAAACGATGGGATCTGGGAAAGAGAATGTGTAGTTATACTAATACAACATAACAAGGGAACAAAGAACTAAACTATGCACTTACAGGTTCTCGAACTCGGACCCTCCAAATCCATAGTCCTGTGTCTTCACCACTACACTACAGCGACGAACATGCTTACACAGTTCCTTTAATTATTTACTTTTGCATAATAAGTCAATTGATATCCACGTATAATAACCAAAGCAAATCCTAACCTGACCCTCATTTTTCTCTAGGCTCAATTTAGGCTCCAGAAAGTGTTTCTTCAATTCATCTGAGTGCTTATCCAACCTAGGAAAAATGAAGATCACCAATAATTTAACACAGGTTAAAACGGATTCAAACTGAAAACGGATTTTACCGTCAATATACACAACACAGTAGTCAGTGAAATGAAATAAAAAGAGTGTTTTCATTCACCAACGAACACAGGATCATAAATATTCCCGCTAATGATGTCTGTCAAATGACATCACACATAAAACACGCGCTTTCATAGGTCGTGGGTTCAGTTCCCGCCTTGGTCGGAGTTTTTCTCTGTCCTTGTGTGGGCCCATTTCCATCAGTAGGGCTAGCGCTCACATGGTTCGTATGGGATAGAAACTCTATAGCACTGCACATTACACTCTATTCAGTTAATTCTGTTTATAATATTCGAAGGTTTCAAATGGGTCTCTTCATCCGTTTTCTTTGGCCAAGATCAGCAAAACGATAATCTCGCCATGTAAACGTATAGCGTCCGATCCGATTTCCAAAATATCAATCAATTTGTGATTCCAGATCAGCAACTGTTTTTTCAGCAGCTTCCTTTATGACTAGCAAAGCCACTTCTTCGACAGCTCCAAGAAGCTTAGATAAGGCATGGTATGTTGCACCAAAGGACATACCGCTTGCTATGGCGAAACCCACAAACGGAATGTAACGGGCGACTTCTTCAAGGACTGCTTCGGCGGCGTAGGGCGCCAGAAACCCACCTAACTGTGCAGCAGTCGTCAAACCAACTTTCAGGACTTTCTCTTTGGTAGCGAAATGTAGCCTGGCAAATTCCGCGGATCCTATTTCGGGGAGACCAAGTTGGGACCTGTAAAGGCTGAGCTCCTTCAGTATCAAACCGGCATCAACCAAAACAGATAGGCCAGGTAAAGGAACGAGGGCGGCCAATGCAGACGCTGAAGCAACTATCCATATGCGCCCTTTCAGGACACGAACTTTTCTCTGAAAAATGTCCGTTGAAGACCTTGTGATTACTTTGCCGAGGGATAAGGTCATACTCTCTTGCTGATATCTAGTCAGGGCATCTAGTATGGCCTGGGTTAGTCGGACAAAATCCCACTTGCCTGGCTCATGATTGCAAATCAAAAATATATCTTCTTCATCAATGAGTAGGTCGCCTAGATTTCCCAAACAGTCGCGGCGTATGTTAGTCAACATGGCAGTTTCATCGAATGACCGCTTGCGTGATTCAGCTCTGACATTTTCGTCAATTTTGGCGCGAACGAAGAGAAATTTCTTCTGCATCGAGCGGATTTTCAGAGCAAGCTGCAAGTCGTTCTCGGTGAATCGGGTGGCAGTGAAGATGAGAAAGGCATGGTACGTCTCCAGTTGTACCTTCTGGACGTATGTTTCCAGATCAGGGTAGTTTGGAGTGCCTATTCCTGGTAAATCCCAAAACTTGATGTTTGGGTTTGTTGGGTGAACATAGGCAGTCGGTTCTTTTGTGCATTCGACAACACCAACTGGAGCTGCTCCTTCATCGTCTTCAACGAGCCTAGCGGGAACAAAGGCATTTGTTTAAAAAAAAGTAGATTAGGGAGCATTCACATTCACTGATGAAAAATTGGGGGGTCCCCCCAAACAATTAGAGACAAAAAGGGGGGTGTTTCAAAATTATATACACTCTCAACGGGGGTACCTTAAATAATGAAAACAAAAATTGGCATTAGCCAATGTTACGTACGTGGTCTGGTTTTCTTTTCCTTTTTCATAATTTTGCTCCCTCGAGTACATATTTGAATGGACACCTCTTTTAGGTGCTTCCAGTAAGATCTCATTTACAATGGTTTTTGTTCTATGATGATTTTCTCTGCCGCAGGTCAGGGTTTTCGTTTGAGGTCGGAGACCGGACGTTTCGTCCGGTGGTTTCCCATTCCATGTCCGGTACTTTGATGCCAATATTTGAGGGGCTTGTTTTCTTTTTTACTATTATATATATATTTTTTTTTGGCTCAATTTTTAAAGTAAATTTGAGTGAACTCCAGCCTCCAGCCTTGCCTGAAAAACTGATGCTTGGGTTCCAGAACACTGGAAACAGCGTTTCTGAGTGTTCTATTTTAAGAATTTCCTGGGGGGGGGGGGGGGGGCATGCCCCCAGACCCCCCTACGTAAATCGCGTCTTCGGCGCTCGCAAGCCGCCTTGGGGCCCCAAAAATGTCACGTAAGGTGGTTTCAGAAATATGTCCGCTACTTTACAAACTGTCGAAAAGCCTGTCGCCGCTGTAATGTGAATGTGACCTTTTGGCCTCACGCTTTTGCATCGATTTAATTCTAGTCTCAACCGATGGGCTTGTCGGTGGTAAAAGCGAGTGCTTCTGCTTTTTAAGCTTTAACCCGGGACCAGGATCTTTTTTTTTCCTGAGCGCCTGTTAGGTTGTGCCATGTGTCAGTGCAATAGCTGGCTTTCTAAAGGCTTGGCTTGCCTTTTTTCTGAGTTTCTTAGCGGATTGTCATGCTCTTTGGAGGCGTTTTCTGTTTTTGCCATAATTTGTTTCGCTCGTTCTTCTGACCTCTGCATCGTGTATTGGTTTATGGCCATGAGGTAGGTTGCGGGTGTCTCAAATTTTAGGGATCATTAGGGGGTGGCTGAAAATATTTAATGCAGCAAATAGGGGTCCTCCAATTTTTTTAGATAATACATGATTTCTCATCAGTTCCCCCTTTCCACCCCAACAAGTTTTTGTGAACGCTCCCTTAAGTACACAGCCCTGAATGCCCGGAGTGTCTGTTTCGTTAAACTGACTGGTGGCTAAATCGACATAGGAAAAGGGAGGTTGTCAGTTCGCGTGACACTGGTTGCCCGGAAGTTTCTTTGGAAACTTCCGGGGGGAAAAACGTGTCCCATTTAACTCAGGTCCGTTCGCCGCCCAGTGATTGTAATTTTACGCGCCGAAAATTAAAAACATGGCCGTGAATAGCCTGGAACTGGTAAGACAGACATTTCATCGGAAAGTTTCCAACGGGAAAACAGGAGCGCTTACTATTTGAATGAAATTTTCGGTGAGAATGTTTCGACAAATGGTACTGCACGTTCTGTACTTTGAAAAGAAAATGGGAATGTGCCGTATCATTTGCCAGAAAAACGGGTTGTTCCGGTTGAAAAACAAATGAAACGGTTTATTTTCTCTGGCACTTGTGATTGTGGACAAATTTCCGGGCATTCCGGTCAAAGCGAGAAAAAGGGAATACCTCGAAAGGTATTACCTTTTTTCAAAAAACATTCCACCGGGATGAGCCGTTCCCTTTGAAGTCTCCCCGAAATTACCGAAAATTCCATTCAAATGGTATAAAGTGCTCCTGGACTACCTTTTCAGACGTCCCGTTGCTCCTGGAAATTTTCCAGTGGAACGAACCAATTTCTGGATTTTTTTTCTAAATGGTAAACAACCATTTCTTAATGGTAAACAACCAAAAGACCTAGGCGTCTAGGACAACGAAGTAAAAACATTTTTATAACAAAATTTTAAACCCTTGAAAATGGATCACCTTGGATAACGGCTGCGAACATTGTGCATATAAAAGAAGTAGGTATGGGCCGTTCATTACTGGGTTGCCTATGGGCAAACCCAGTCGAGGTCTTCGTTTAGTTTGTTTGTTTTCTTTTTTTTTTTCTTTTTTTTCCGTGTCGGTAAAAGTCTTGCCTGTCACTCCCCTGGTAAGTGGTGTCTTTGTGTATAGAGCCTTCTGCGCGTATTTTCTTAGGATCGAGAGGGTAGTGGAACTGCGTACATTTCTCTGGTGGACACAGTAGAATCATTAACTTAGCCTGCAATGGCGTCGAAAGTCATGCAACGCGAATGGCGTTTTAGTGGATCCTTAAACAAAATATACCCTTATGGAGCTCAATAATGGAAAGTCAGTTGGATAAACTAGGCATGAATCTCAAAAGCGACGAGTACTGGACTTCGACAACAATCTATCGCCCGTCGAGACGAAATCAAAGTGAGCAGTATTTACCTGAAGTACATGGTAATTTGACACAATTGAGTTTCTTGTCTTCACGCACGCAATGAAATAGGAAGAGGTTTTCGCCTCTAAGAGCAAATATGTTGTTTGTTTCAATAACATTTTCGCTGGAAAAGGATTCTGTGGTATTTTCTGCCTAAGCTTGAAGGTTGAAATGTGATATGGGAGAAGTTTTTTAGTATTGCTCAGTAAGCAGGAAGGGTTCACAGGCCTGTTGGAAGCGTGTTTGAGTTTCAACAAAATGAGCCCCAAAATCAGTGAAAACTTGTGACGCAGATGAATAATAAAGTAGCTGCTATTTCCAAAATGATGGAATTACCTGGTGATAAATAACGTCGTACGCGTCTTGGAGAGTAAATTTTGACTTTGCATAAATACGAGTTGGGCGATTGTGATCTTTGTTTTGACTTCGCTCATTTCATTGTCAAACTTTATAACACTTGACAGAAAAAGAAACTTACAAAAACCCGGTATCTTGCCATCATTTGACACAGATGCTTCACTGTTTGGCGAGTAAACATGCCGCGGTAACTTAATCACGGCGCCCGCTGAATTCCGGCCATGTCACTTTCGATTTTGTAATTTACTTGAACGTAGCAAAAATCTCCCAAAATGTTTGTCGCTGATCGTAACTTTTTATATTCTATATTCACGGTTCAAAATTAATGTTGTTTTCATGTCGTAAATATTTTATTCTCGATCGACCGTCCGGGAAACTTCCTTCTGCTCTTTCTGAAAACTGTGTATCAATATTTATTTGCTTTTTCATCAATATTTGTTTTGCATAAAGCAAGCTAACAGAATCTGTACCTTGCTGAGTTCGCATTTGTTAGCGTTAATAGTATTTTCGGTCAGATGTTTCTGTTGGGGTTTATTGTTTTGGTCTCCCATCCTTAAACTAACCCCGCGAAACAGGGATTAACTTCAGTGAAGTTTAGTATTACAAAGCTGTCAGATGCTCAGAGGGCACACTTGTGGTGAAAAGAAGTTGTGAGGGAACTTGAAAATTATCAACATGTCAGCCCAGAAGCCAATGTTTCTCGCTTCTCTTTTATTTGTTATTCTTCAGAGACTGGAATGCTGTATTTCAATACCACACAATTCAGTGCCTTCTGATTTTCTGTAGCACGTACCACAGGCAACCCAGTGTATGCTTCACAGAAGCATCTAGTTTAAACGAAGTTTAAGTTTGACTGAAATATGCCACAATCATTTTGGAAAATTTACACAAATCACTTTCAATATAGCTTTAATTAAGAAATGTCGGGAATTTTCATGACAAATTTGAAAGGTCAACGACCTAACTTTGTCGATATTACGTCCGAGTTTCAGTTTCGAATAAAACACTTGAAAAGATAAAAGTGAAACTAACCGAAAGCGGAAAAGTAACAGCGAGGCCTAGGATAAATATAAGGGAATTCTCAGCAAACGTTTTGGTTATGTTGTCTCAGAAAGTCTGCAAACGAACGGTAATTTTTCTTTTTTCGATGAAATATCCACTGGCTAGGCACGCTCTTTGTTGCGAGGAGCTACAAAAGTGTATGTTTGCGTTGATAGTAATTACACTGAGTAATTAACTACGCATACAGGTCAGGATTTTCCCATGCATGCAATAACGATCTTCTGTTGCACGTCGCTAATACGCATTAATAATCGTTTAAATGTACTTACTCTCGTATAGTGTTGATAAAACTGGACTTCCCTGCGCCTGAGTTACCAGTAATTGCAATATTCACCTCCACCTCACGCCACCTCTCAGTTCTTTTCCGTAAAAATTCTTCAATGTTGGCGACCCCACTCTCATCGATTTCACGCTGAAGCTGTTCCATTTCGACTTTTACCCATTCTTCGTCTCCAGTCATGATGAAGCGTAAGGTTGAGTAACAGCACCCAAATGAAAACGTAAACGTATAAATCCAGCTGGCGACTCCTCGCGGCTTTGTCGGGAATCAAGTTCGCAGAGGCACCTGGTCCTCTTTGCCACTAGAGCCTGGACACAAGGACTAGTTGCACTCAGCCTCCAGTCATTGAGAAGATGGTCACGAGGCTTTGGGAACGAGGTGACCACGAAAGGAAATTCGTGGTCAGTTTTCAAGTAGTCTTTTATTTGAACTGATTCACTGCAGTCAAGAAATGATTATTTAGCGGTAGGTTTCAAAATAGGTGCCCCCGCTGGGTTTCGTTGCATGACTGGAACGAAATAGCAAAGATTATTTGATATCAGCCAAAAATGATTCTGCTTAACCGAAACTCTCCTTATTTCTTCGTTTGTCATTTACATAGTTTCTTCGCTGCAAACTCCTGAATCATGCTATAGCTGAGGAATTGAATCGGTTAGCATATAGAGAAATTTCTTTGGCACTCACTGAGGTTTACGCCTTCATCAGAAAGAAATGGTAATGACGCATTGGCAATGAAGGGCAGCTTCGCGAAGGAATGAGTGATACCATAGGCCGCCCAAGCTCGGTATACGATTTATAGACTTTGTATGGGAAAATTAACTTTGAGCTTATAAATGCTAAAGTAAGCTGTAAATGTAGAAATAAAGTTCACTTACCTCTACGTACAGTTGTCCTCATCTTTTCTGTGCAATCGGAGCGCAAACTGTGTCCGTTTTAGACGGGTTTGTGGCTTACGAATTTTTACGATGTCGTTAGTTGTCATTTCCCCTCTTGATCGTCTCCGTTCTCCAGTAATCATTAGTGCCTCATACAAAACATCGATGCTCTAAGATATTATATTTTTCCTATCATAACTCAGGTTGGGATTTTAAAAGCAGGGACTGGGATTTCTAACAAAACTTGCCACTGGACTAGGAAATGGGCTTGCCACAGTTGCATTCTATACCTGTATTTAGGCACACACAACAAACCGGTAGAATATGTGTCACGTACTTACAGTTAGTAGAGGCCGTATTCTATTATTCAGGGGTATATGGATACCCTTTCAATTTTGTTTGCACTTTGTTCTATCATATATCGTGTATCGGGCTACACGACCAACTTCCCCATGAGATACAGCGTTTGATACTTGTACAACATGGCACATAATATCAGTTGTGACACGAGTCTAAAAAGCAACACGCGATGTAAATTGTGCCTGATACAGTGGTTGTTTACCATTTCCAAAAAAATTCCGGAAATTCCGGTGGAAATTTCCATCGGGTGAAAAACGTATTCCGTTCGCCGCCCGGCGATTGCGATTTTACGCGCCAAAATTAGAAATATGGCTGTGAATAGCAAGGAACTGGTGAGACCTTTGAAAACTTGCTAATGGGACACACATTTCCCTCGGAGAGTTTCCAGAAGCGCTTACCATTTGTCAGAAAAAAGCCGGTTGTTCTGGTGTCTTCTTTTTCCACTTTTACCGAAACGACCGGAATTTTCTGTTTCATTTGTTTGCACCACTAGAACCAGGCTCCTATACGAGGGTTACATCACTCCACTTTTGGCGGCCATTGGCAGTCATTGTACTCTTTCGACATTCGGAAATGGACTCACAAATGGAACTGCTCATTTCGTTTTCCATTTCTTTTGTATTTTCCAAAAATATTCCACCGGGTGAACCGTTCCATTTGAATTCTCCCCGGAATTACCGAAAATTCCATTCAAATGGTAAGAGCTCCAGGACTACCTTTTCACACGTTCCGTTGCCCCCGGAAATTTTCCAGTGGAACGAACCAAAAGTCGTGTTCCATTTACAAACCAACCAGAATTTCCGGAATTTTTTTGTGACTGGTAAAAAAAACAACCTCTGTCATCAAGTGCGAGCAAAGTTTATTAGTCGGGACTCACATTTATACACTCCGACGAGTGAAGGAAACTTCGCCGTAATAGCATCAACAGGTTTAACGGAATCGAAATTCCTGAAGCCTTGATACCAACGATGTAGATCAAGAAACGCGACAGGAGATCGGTACGTCAAGGACCCGCCAACGTCGATTCGGACATCTCGGGAAACTACTCAAAGAACAATAAAGATGGAAACCCCACCTATCACTGCCGACCACCGTGATACATATAGTAGTGCGTAACCATTCGACATTATCGCCTTGTGAAGATCAGCAGTAAGCGGTCGAAACGTCGAGATCTACAACCTGAGTAACTACATCACGCATGAGCCAAATGATTACATGTTTTATAATTAATTTAAATCTACGACGACCAGTAACCACCTCTTTAACTACATTATGCATAATTAATATATAGGTTCAGTGTAAATTACTCCGAGTTTCGAGAAATTTGTTATGCCACATTGAAGAC
>NC_090892.1:46481982-46511982 GCF_036669925.1 Montipora capricornis | reverse complement strand
AGATGACCACAGGCTACAGTTCAGCTCACCCCATTATATGTATGGTACCTTACTACCATTGGCAGCAGTCAAGTTCAGTTCGAGGTCCAATAATTCTGATAGGTCCTTAATTAACAGTAATTTCGGGAAATTTTCTCCATTCAAGCTCTTCAGATATTATCGATAATTGGGGGCCCGTGTCCTAGGGTACCTCGACCATCTGGCCATTAATCTCTCCCTTGACAGTACATATTTTTCCAACCAATCCCACCACAGTGGCATGCTGTTTTGGTGTCAGATGACGAACAAAGGTGCTATCGCTGGGGTCCGCATTCTGTTGCATTGCCCTGTTCCACAGGTGTTCAATAGCAGCGCATAGTACTTTGTGTTCCTTCCAGTGTTTCCTCTGACAATTCTAACTACACTACTTTACAGCCTTGCATTTTGAACACTGTAGAAATTTCTTTCTCTCTGACTGAACTTTAACACAGCGGTTACATCGAAGGAACTTGTTGCTGTTACCGTCGACTATTTCATGTTCCGCGGGAACAGTCGTCAGTCGTTTCCTTGGCGAGTACCCTGGTTCTTGTTTCTATGGCATTCATGAGCCATGTGTCCTGCATAACCGCAAGCAAAACAATGGTCACACTCATCACCTCCCCCACACTGCTGGAAATTCTGACAACGCCAACTTAAATGGCGACGATTTGGCTGATAACTATTTCCAAGGTCTCTGCAGGGTGTCTAACCACTCACTCGATCTTTGAGGTCACTGATTTCGTACTTGCAATCTGATTGGCTCTCAGCAGTGCGATTTATTCCCAAATCGCCCTATTTTTTGCTCTAAATCGCACCATTTCCCCAGCCAATGAGAAAGGAACACTAAAACAAAACAGCCAATCAGATTTCAAGGCTTGTTTAGGGTAACCAATCAAATTGCAGGAAAATGAGAGACAAAGAAAACCATTGTGTGGCGAATTTTGCAACTTTTGTTCCCAACTGGATCAGTAAAATGTTGGTACTATAATCCTGTATTTTACCTTTAAATAATGATTGTATGATTTCTAAATGGATGTAATAAAGTGGTAATTGAACTTCGTGTCGTGAAATTTTGGTCTGAAATCATACGTGTGATTTCAAATCGAACTCGCGCTGCGCGCTCTTTCGATTTTGAAATCACACGTATGATTTCAGACCAAATTGCACTCCACTCAGTTCAATTAATAAGTGCACACGGAGGATCCACCGCAACTTAGCAAGCGAAAGGTGGCTTTAAGTCTCAACATAACTTCTGAGGCTGCTATGCAGGGAAATGGCATGAATCACAGTTTCCACAATCTCAGTTTCGTTGTAGTCCCTTTTCGGGCCAGAGTCAAATTCGTGCATTAAAGACACAAACATTAGTTTCTCTGTCTTCCCAGGCTCACCCATTTGACCGGAAATATAACGAAATCTGCGTAAGAGAGAGGAGTCCGCCTTGGACTTCGCTATCTGCCTCAGAATTTTCCCACCCCCTGTTCTTATGGGTTTTTCACTGGTAGTTTCGTTTTCACTTTTTACTCCAGTAGCTCCTGGCTTTATGTTAACTTCATCAGTCGACTTACTCAGTGGTTCAAGTGGTGGCAAACTTTCTTTCACGTACGCCAGGTTGTTCGAGGCAATCTGTGCTAATTTTTTATCACCCGCCATTTTACTTTCGATTCTTGCCCTGAACTCCTTCTCCCCATTGCGCGTACATAGATATCCCGGATGATGACGTTACTCCACAAACTTCCGTTTCCGGTTTATGAACATCTGCGTGGTTTAATTAAAGCGTTTCCTGAAAGAGAAAAATGGTAAGCGACAAAAGGTATCACCTCTACTGATTTTGAAAGATTTCATTTGTTCTTTGCATTTTGACTAATTGTAAAGTGTGTATTCCGTTACATTTTGCGTGAAACATTATTCAGTTAGAATTAATTTATACATGTCACAAGATTTTTCTAGAATCAGTAGACATTTGTATATCGCATCCAAATCTTCAAAAGATTTTTCATATAGTTGCAATTGAATATCCAAACGCATCTGCGTCATGTGGTATACAGCTGTTGATTGGTCGGTTCGAGTTATGAATTATTAATGAGTTTGAGAAGTTCTTATGAAATTCTGGGAAAAGGGATACATTATCATTGCTTCCCAGAATAAGCTACTTCTGTCATGCTAGTGACTAATGTTGGTAAGCATTGCACGTAACTCCGATTTATCAAACCTGATTTTGCGATCATGAACAAAGCTCAGCATTGTTGGCGTTGTGAGAAAGCCTGCACTCAGCAATGTTCACGATGCAAAGTGGCTTTTTACTGCTCAAAGGAATGTCAGAAACAGGATAAATGGCGACACAAGCCAGATTGCGATTCTGCAAACGTAAAGAGAACGTGTTTGAGCTGCGGCCTTGAACAATCGGGAACAATGCAGTGCACAAACTGTTTGGATGCCGCCTATTGTAGCGTAGAATGCCAAAAAAACCACTGGGAACGTCACAGGCGTATCTGCCAAGACACGGTTGATAGAACGCTTAAATTGGCCGACGACATAAAGGAACTTAATAAGAAGATAAGCGTCATTAGCGGTGGTGTCATTGGGACCTATTACTGGGGTAATCTGCCAGCCGTGGATCTGCTCAACCTGCCCATGAATGAGGGAGAGACGTTTGCTGATCCGCTATCTCTGTTATTATGTGGAGTTGGTGATCCTCGCAATGTGTTACTCACCATTGCCTCCTTGCCTGAGGTTTATAAGCAGCCGGTGACCTTCGTTTTGAACGACATTTGTCCGTGCACTCTCGCTCGAACAGTAATGCTTCTTTACATGCTATACAAAGGTATATTAAATATATCTATTTATTTATTGCTGGTCGCTGAAACGCTTCATCAGTATATTCGGAGTTTCTATCAAAACTACCCTGCGGGCAGTCTCTTTCGATTCGGGAAGAGGAGAGAGGACCCTGCCAGCCGCCGCGACATTCTCTGATTTGCCGCTTATCCAAAGAAATGGAGGAGTCAGTCCAGTTTCGACTTGTCAAACCTGTCTTTTTAAATTTTTGCGCATAATCAATCCCCCCATACGCTTCATTGGTGCTTTTTGAATTTACAACAGCTCTCTAATTCTAATTCTTCCGTATAATATCAGTTACAGAAACTAGTCTGCCTGAAACCTATAAATTTTTCAGTAAAAAATGGAACGGTAATTTAAAAGTATGAACTATCTTGAGTTTCCAATGAAATAGGTCCTTCGTTGTCGTGTGTTTGTCGACTGTTTGTTTTCGTTTTCTGGTTTTGTCGTTACTGGTCACGCGTGACTGACCCCAAATACATTTTGAATTTTTTACGCATGCTCAATACGAAATATAGAGGCGGCTGGCAGAGTCTTCTTTCCTCTACCCGACTTATCTAGGAAAATCGAAAAAGGCTCTCCTCGCAGGACACGATGAAACTGGCTCAGATAATGACGACTAAGTAATAGCAATACTGGTGAAATTTGACCTTTCCAAAGCCTACTTTCTACTTCGAGTCTTCTTCAGGTTCCGGGAACTCCCCTAAATGTGCTAGGACACATACTCAGATAAGGAAACTTACTCTTGAGCTCGCTCGCTTAAACCCGACAACAACAAGTCTTAAGTAAACAGGCTATTAATAGCGAACTCGTGACCATTAACTTAATTATAGAAATTGACAACTTCGTTTCTAGAACGTTCTGGAACAACAAGAATAGGTAAGGAAACTCTAGAAAACTCGAGATATCTTAACAACAGTTCTTCCTATTTTATTTCCGATTTCATGCTTTGCGTTATGTTCATTCATACGATTTGGCCTGAGGTAGGAACTACTGTCAAATAAACGAATAATATATTATGAGTAAAGATCGCCTTCTATCGAGGCCGCAAATGACCTTTTTTTCGCTATCATCAGTAGTCTCTTTTCCTAAACCTTTTGGGATAAAAAGGGGAGTTTCTACTCCCTGATTGAAGCCACTAAGTCTTAAATTGTCTCAAGAATGGTTGTATTTCTCGAAGCTAACACTGCTAAAGTAAGGTGTGTCTGAGAGTGCGAGGACGATTCGGTGGTTGTTTTACCTGAAATCAATTTCATTCAGACGCTTGTTGCACTCTTTGCAGGAGGAATTGCTATATATGAAAGAGTTGTCCGAATTTGGTACTCGGTTCGCATTTCTGAGCAAGATTCTGATGACCTGACGTGTGCTCTTCAAGACCTCGTGACTACGAATGAATTACGTACACTCACTGGAGGCGTCATGATGATTCCCACAGAACACCTCAGGCAGCTACAGATCGTTTGGACCAAATGGCTTCGCTTGTCAAAACGCAAAGGGTCGTGGGTTGAGGATTCGAGACGAGAGGCCAATTCCTTTGATCCAGAAAGAAATGATGGTGTCATCGTATACCTGCATGCAATCCCAATTGAGCACAGGAAGTCCGCTCAACATTTTCTTGACACTGGTATATTTCATTCATCAAGAAACGCTTTAGAGTTGACCCGACAAAACGTTACTTTAACGGGTCGAGGAAGTCATCCCTTTACTGCCGACGTCAATTTTCATTACAGCATACCGACGGATGTACTTCCATTCATTGGATGGGATTACCGAGAAGTAAAGAAAACCTGCTACTCAACCTCTCTGCCAAAGATGTACACCACCTACTTGTCCGGTATTCTGCAAAAGTCCTCTCAGAAGCTGCAAAGAGACCAGTTGAGGTTCCGTTTCCTTCTATGCGACGTTGCAAATATCGAGGCTTGGCTGCCTTGCGATCTCACATATGACCGAATTACAACATCCAACTTATGGGACTACTGCCCCCTCGCTGTTTTGCTGAGAAAATTAAAAGACTCTTTGAACACGTCCAATTCTCATGCCGTCATGTTTACTGAAACTCATAACTGGGTTCGAGATTTTATGCCGGAAATCATGCATGTGTTGGCAAATAGACTCACTTTGGATGACCTCTGCAAAAGAGCCCTTCAGGACACTGGAAACCCTGAACTTGCGTATTTAGCCGGCCAGCCCGCACTTGTGGAATATCAGAATTTGACCAGCGAATTCATGATGTTTCTGAGAGCGTCCCTTCTTACATCATGCCCTGACAAAGAAATCGCTGCATTTAAAAGGAAGAAGAGAATCCCTTCTGTGAAATCTCTCGCTTCTTCGATGGGGCTTCAAATTCGAGACTTCATCAAAAACGAGAACACGGTAGTTCCGTTCAGGTGGGCACTTAATTGCCGCCGAGTTGTTATGTTGAGAGGAGACGAACGAGCGCTTGAATGGAAACTTGTGCCAACAGATGAGGGCTCACCTATCATCCCACCAGAGGCTGATCTTGACTAGACTGATTACTGGTCGATATTAAAACAATATCCAGAAAGATTGCCTCAGGACCCTCAGATATATTGGGAGCCGAGGAAACAATGAGACAACATGAAGGGATGGTAACTTACAACACTGTTCTGTGAGTCATCCGGCACTAAAGGCAATTGTGACTGTGCACAGTGCAAATACGTTATACCACCTTTTATTAATACCCAGACATTATTTGAAGATAATACTCAGTTCACTAAGCTAAATAATTTTCACTCATCATAGGTATAGAAATATTTCCTGGTGTCCAAGACCTTCACTCCTCTTTGGCCAAATACGTCTTTGGCAATAAAACAGTGATAGTACATTACTTAAACTATCCTGGCTGTAAGGAGCGATTTCGTTCGAGGAAAACATGTAATAGTTGAACTTGAACTTAAACATGGGAAAGAGGAGGAAAGCGGCATCTGAAACAGGTTGCAAAATGAATGGAGACACTTCACCTTCCTAGGACGTTATTAATTTATTTATTATCGTACACACTTCAGCCTTTCTTCCCTTAACAATGGTGCTAGCAATACAGAATAATGCTGAAAACTTGAATAGTCAACATTGAAAGGGGGAGAGGGGAAGTGGGAAAAGTTGCAATATTAGATCCGGTGGGTATGGACCCATATCACTCAATGTCCAAACAAAAGATTTCGCCCATCTAACCTCTCATTCAGTGTGAGGCTGGACGGGCAAAGACAATGCAAAAACAAAGGCCTTCATTCCCCACGGACTCCAAAATGGTCGACGAGTAAAAAAGGTGAATTGAAAGCTAGAAAAGACGTTTTTTAACGGGAGTGTCTCACCAATTTTGCAACCTGTTGTAGTATCCAGGGTTCAGTAAAACGAGACCAGAAAGGATATTCCAAATTCAAGGAAGGAGGCATTCTCGAAGTTCAGTTGCAACATAGTTTGATATAGTGTAACCTAAATAGTCGATATGATCATGCAATGACTTGAAGCAGGAAACTAAATATAGGTACTTATATAATAATCCCAATAATTAAATACTGTAAAACTGATCAAGATACTGGTCTGCTATTTTATGAGGAAGTTGAAACTTCGAATCAGTGTTTTTCGTGGCTGATTCACTTTGCGCTTTAGATATATTATTTGGTTTATGGAAAAGGAAGGACGATTTTTTGTTATTGAATCATATTATTATCATTGCTAAACAATACATTTATTATTGTAGAAATAATGTCTTAAATCCGTCCTTCTCTGTTATTTTATCAAAAATCGATTCAGGTTATGATATTGAAAGCAGAATTGCAAGTTTAACTAATACATTAAGTATACACTCGTCAAAATGGGGCAAGTATATTGAGAGATAACAACAGTTTAAGTGCTGGTATCGATTTGCGCAAGAAATTTATAATTTATAGAAAAAAATCAATAAAATACAAAAAAAAAGGATATTCCAAATTCAAGGAAGGAGGCATTCTCGAAGTTCAGTTGCACCATAGTTTGATGTAGTGTAACCTAAATAGTCGATATGATCATGCAATGACTTGAAGCAGTCAGAAACTAAATATAGGTACTTATATAATAATCCCAATTATTAAATACTGTAAAACTGATCAAGATACTGGTCTGCTATTTTATGAAAAAGATGAAACTTCGAATCAGTGTTTTTCTTGGCTGAAATTCCAAGTATTTTGTTTTACTTAAATTCATCTTATTTTGTTGGTATACCATTAATAAGTGGGTGGTAATTCAGAATTTATCTGTTCGAGCAATATCACTAATCTCCACCAGAGACAGGTAAAGAAGTCACACAGTATCGTCGGCAAATCATGTAATATCATAGAAAATTTATTGGTTGCTTGGTTACTATCAAACACGTGATAAACAATCTTGCAAGCTTTAAGGTCGGCACACACGAGGGGACTAGTCCCTGCGACCAGTCCCAGGAACCTCCGGGTGAAATTCCCAATTTGGGGACCGAATTTGGTCCTTACGACTAGTCCCAAGAAATCAAACTGGTTTAGATTCGTGGGACAAGTCCTCAAATTTCCCAAGTCCCTTCCAGGTTCGTGTAAACAGTCCGTGGGGGACCAAATGAAAACTTAACCAATCATAATCATAAGCGCGCACACTGCTTGCGTGACTTTTGGATTTCGTTTTGCTTGGCTTTGAGATAAACCGCGGGTTTTATAACAGAGTAGTCGCCTCCTACCAATGATTCCCAGACTTGGCGTCACATGCAAGTGGAGTACGTTGGTTCTCTACTCTCCGAGAGGTTTTTCTCTGTGTAGTCAGGTTTTCCTCTCTCCTAAATAACCAACCTATGATTTGATATGTGTTGATTTGATTTGATTTAATTCGATTACTATACAGTGGCCCCAATACATGTAATTATTAGTTCCTCAGTGCTAAATACACTTGACTCTTAAATAAAATCCATTATTACTAGTAGTAGCTATCGCTATTAGTGCCAACCAGACAGTCAATATAATACATAGTTTGCAGATCTGTATCAGATTGCAATTGCCATGTTTGGAACCCAATAGTAGTTGTAATTTTTTGATTTCAAAGTACTGCACCTCAACTTATTTAAGTTAACAATGACACAATAACAATAGAAATGAAAGTAAAACCCTTGCACACTTTGTATTTAGAAGAAAAATGAAAGTGTCATCGTGTTTTACAATGATATTAAAAGTGATGAAATGGTTTATGAAATGAATCAAATGAACTGCGGATATGAAATCAAGTGAAGCTATGATCTTCGCAGTTACGAAAGCAATTTTTACAATTGCGCAGAGAAGCCTGAAAAATTCAGGATTTCAACGGGGTTTGAACCCGTGACCTCGCGATTCCGGTGCGAAGCTCTAACCAACTGAGCTATGAAGCCACTGACGTTGGGAGCTGGTCATTTGTGGGTTCTAATGGTCTCATGAGGAACGAATCAATGATGAAATGGTATATAAAATGAATCATATGGACTACGAATATGAAATCAAGTGAAGCTATGATCTTCGCAGTTGCGAACGCAATTTTTACAATTGCGTAGAGAAGCCTGAAAAATTCAGGACTTCAACGGAGTTTAAACTCGTGACCTCGCGATTCTCTACTCAATTGTAAAAATTGCGTTCGTAACTGCGAAGATCATAGCTTCACTTGATTTCATATCCGCAGTTCATATGATTCATTTCATATACCATTTCATCATTGATTCATTCCTCATGGCACCATTAGAACCCACAAATGACCAGTTCCCAACGTCAGTGGCTTCATAGCTCAGTTGGTTAGAGTGTCGCACCGGACTCGCGTGGTCACGGGTTCAAACTCCGTTGAAGTCCTGAATTTTTCCGGCTTCTCTGCGCAATTGTAAAAAATTGCGTTCGTAACTGCGAAGATCATAGTTTCACTTAATATTAAAAGTACTGCTGTAATTTTTGAACGGCCGTAATGTTAACACGAACACACAATAATTAAGTTAGATAAAATAAATGCTATGTACAAAATCGCCAAAGCGTTTTCAGTGTGAAACGTTTCATGGGGAATCAAACGCTCTTGCAATCTCGTTCCCAGGGCCTCTCTTCTCTTCCTTCCTTGTCGTTGAGAAAAGAGACCCTGGTTGCGGCTGGTCACGTGGCACTCCTTGACAAACAATTTTCCACTGGGGTAGGGTTTTCGTTATATTTCGATCCCGCAACTCGTATTCGTTTCACAAGGGATTTTTAAAATTATTAATCTTCACCATACAATGTAAGTTTGTTATATGTTATATGTTATATGTTATATGTTATATGTTAATGTTATATTCCCACTGGAGAATCCCAAAAAAAGCGGTCAAGCTAAAAACAGAGCTTTTGCGACCGATAAGACCTTCGATGTCGAGCGGCGATCATAAACGGTCACACAAAAAAAGATTCTGCTAGTAGCTCAAGTTTGCTTCTGCAGAACATACACTATCATAAAACAATACACCACACACTACGCTTGCTTGATAAAATGTCTCTTATTTTACCGACGCTAAAAATATACTTCACGATTTATGTTGTAAACAGTAACCAGCCAGCTGTGTTCAGTAAAAGGAAATAATATAACAACGACAATTTACGCAAAGAGGTTGAAATACAAGAGGCTACGGGTAGCCTACACTTTGTTCGAAGGATTTTTAGCCGACTTCTATTTCAGTGGGTTTTTGTGCGGCTTACACGAAGTGTGAAAGCCACACTATGCCATTGACTGAGTTGTTTGTATACGAGAACCGAGAATCTGTCACGTGGTTTACTGTAAGGGACACTGTAAACAGAAATAAACAAATTCTCTCGATAAGAATCGAATCCACCAAGTTAAAGAATATTAAACTGGAGGAATTGGAGACGAAAGAAACTCTGAGACTCTGGAGCCGGCAACGTTATCTCACAAACAAGAAGAGCATCAGACTTAGAAAGAGTTCGTTATTAGCAATGAAGAAGAGAGATAGAGAGATGCTTTTTAAAGAACTTGCGAATGCAACCTGACGGAATATAATGAAAGGCCTGTTTCTCTTTCTTTTTCAGCTCTGACGTTACAATATATCATCATAGGGTACTTGCGGCCACTTTGTTCATACAAATTGCAGCGTAAAATCTCCCTAAATTCGCTACTTTGTCAAGGTTTATGGTAGAATACGTAACGACGTAACAAGACCTTTTTTAGCCAAACGCAGGCGTTCATTACGCTCCATCGAACAACAGTGATGGTAGCAACCTGGGTATGGAACGGAGCAACATGGAAGTGGAACTATATGGACTGAGGTGAGTGGAGCTGGAACCAAGTCACGAACCTCGTATGGAAGGTTTGGGATTGAATAAATTCTTCCAAGGGTACTGAACATTTTGCTGATATTGTTTTAATAAAACTTAGACGTTTTTGGCCTTCGACTGAGTTGTGGTCACAATCAACACAAATTTCAAGTTTCTGCTGGCTCGTCAATCGATTCTCCCCTCCGTTTCCACCAAAGAAAAAAGAAAGAAGAGGGGGCCTACAAAAGACTGGATGGAGGTTCGTCATGACAAATATTCGCTTTAGTCATTCGTTTAAACGGCTACCTTTACAACAAATGCTATATTGTTAAGACACTCTTATGACATACAAGTGCGTAAATGGCCTTGCCCCTGAGTGCCTGTGTAACAAGTCGTAAACGTTCTGAGGTGCATGACCGTCACACACGGAATAACCAACAGCTTAACATCCATCTCTTCAAATCTGCTGCGGGTCAAATAACTTTCAAATACAGAAATGAAATGATTGGTAATTTGGCCAATTCAAGGAAAGACATTCCTTCATTTTCCAAGCTCAAACATCATCCCATTAAAAGATATTTTTTAAAATGTTATTTACATTTTATCCTCTTTTAATTGTAATTTATTCATGTAATTACCAGTCGAAAAGCCCTATGGGGAACTGTCGCAACAGCAATGTAACTTTCTGTCTGTGCCCCTACAGCGCACCGGTGGCTCAGTTGGTTGAGCACCGGGCTGTCACGCGGGAGGTCGTGAGTTAACCCGGCCGGACCAACACTCAGGGTCTTTAAATAACTGAGGAGAAAGTGCTGCCTTTGTAATTACATCTGCAAATGATTAGACTCTCTACTCTTCTCGGATAAGGACGATAAGCCGGAGGTCCCGTCTCACAACCCTTCAATGTTCATAATCTTGGTGGACGTAAAAGAACCCGCACACTTTGCACTCGCAAAGAGTAGGGCATGTAGTTCCCGGTGTTGTGGTCTGTCGTCTGTGGTATATCATGGGTGGGAGGGTAAAAAGGGCTCGCTCTGTTGTGCGACCCCCACCACAGTTGTGGTGAAAGTTATTATTATTATTATTATTATTATTATTATTATTATTATTATTAATAAAAAAGATAAACGCTAAAAGGTTAGCACAAAGTTTCGACATCGTCGAGACGTCATTGTCAAGTGAAAGAATAAATTATAAGCCGCATATAAGTACAAAAATTGTTGAATAAATTAAATCAAGAAATGGTTCAGTGACGGTTAAGGGACAGTCACGATTGTTCTACTAAACGGATCAATGAAGATCACGTAAATAGTTTTGCTTTAACCGAGTCAGTTTGTATGTTGAGTGATGGAGATTTTTCTTTGATGAACATCTATGAGACATCTATGAGACAGTCAAATTTTGTTTTGCATTTTTTCAGAATTGTGAAGCATTGATCCGGGATTTTGTTTTGTAAACCATGTTCTTCCCATCGATGTTTGCCAATCGCAGAATATTGATGTTCTTTTTTACGCTGGTGAAGGTGGCGCGCAGTGTAACAATTTTTGTACTTATATGCGGCTTATAATTTATTCTTTCACTTGACAATGACATCTCGACGATGTCGAAACGTTGTGCTAACCTTTTAGCGTTTATCTTTTTGATTAATATAGTTTCAAAGTCTAAGTTTATTATTATTATTATTATTATTATTACTATAATTTAAGACTGTGGCTGGCTTGAGGATAGCCGGGGAAGTTGATAAGTAGAGTAAAATTTCGTGAGCCCACTTTCCCATCGCTCCCCGTCTGTTCTCTCCCTCACTCCCCTTCTTTATCACAAGAACGGGAACTGTGAGGAGAGAGATTGACCTGACAAGCTCCTTCACCAAATTAAAATTTAATGAGAATATTTTCATGAAAACTTTAGCATGCTGCATGGACTTTTTAACAGACAGACCGGGTCTCATTCTTCTTATTATACTTTTTACCTTTCTTGTTCCTTTCACCTTTGACGTGATAACCCTTAAACGTTTGGAGTAAAGCAGCTGGAAGAGTAATACTTAACAATTATTCTTTGAAATCAAGGTGAATATTGGTGAAAAAAAGCCGAGACGAAGTCGAGTTTCTTATTCACCGATATTTCCGAGCCTGAAGTGAATAATTGTTTTGGTATAATTACATATGTGATTATTTGAAAACTATGAATTTTTTTGAAAACAATCAGCGTCTTCGTCTGTCACATCGACAAAACGGCTTGCGTATATGTGGTAGTGCAGTATTCCATAATTGTCAACTGAGCTCCGCATGCGTTTTCTTTTCCAGGGGATTGAAGTTGTCTTTGCGTAATGTATAGCGGTAATAGTGCACGATATTGTTTTGGTACCGTATATCATGGTAGTGTCATGGTAGATGTCTTAGGTAATTAGAAGACATGTGGTTACTAGTAAAATACAAACCCTGAAAGATTGAAGAAAACAAAAGGAAATCGAGATACATTGAGTTCGAGGCTAACATGTTGATCATTTTTAGGTTCCCTTACAACTTCTTTTTCAGCACAAGTTTAAGCGTGGTCTCTGAGCTTCTGACAGGTTTCCAAGACAAAAGTTCACTGAAGTTAATTAAGCGTTATCCGGCGGGGTTGGTATCTGGATGGATGACCTCCTAATATACGATTTGGTGTGTCGAAACATAGGAACGAAAATTCTATTTTAACGCTCAAAAGATGCGAACTAAGCAAGGTACAGATTTTGTTAACCTGCTTTATACAAAACAAATATTGACGAAAAAGTAAATAAATATTGATGCACAGTTTTCTGGAAGAGCAGAAGGAAGTTTTCAGGTAGTGTCGATCGAGAATGAAATATGTTGCCATAGCAACAACATTTGCTGCATTACAACATAAATTTTGAACCGCGAAAAATACTATCAGCGAAAAACCTTTTGGGATATTTTTGCTACGTTCAATTTTCTATTGTACTTTTGGCTGCACAAGTAAATCGCAAAATAGAAATTGTCGTCGAATTCAGTGGCCCCGTGATGATCAAGTTATCTTGCGTGTTTACGTCCGAACTGAAAAATTAAGGGTACATCTGTGTCAAAATGATGGCAAGAGACCGGGTTTTTGTTTTTGTTGGATGTTTTTTTTTTCAACACAAGGATCACAATCGCTTAACTCTTGAGGTTGACCATTGTTTCTGCAAAGTCAAAAATTTACTCTCCCAGACGAGGTTATTTATCACCAGGTAATTCCATCGTTTTGGAAGTAGCAGCTGCTTTATTCTTCATTCAAGCACGCTTCCAACAGACCTGCTTATATAAGTGATTTATGCACTCGCTGCGGACCTATTGGCACCACGTTCACTTCTTACACTCTTCCACCCCGGTGACATACACCTTTTTCCAAAATGGCCGCCATTTAAATATTCTTCTGTTTTTAGTCAAATTAGCCCTTGATGCCTTGTTCTTAAGCTTAAAATTTAAAAGAATATTACCCTTGAACGAGGCATCTAGGTCTAATTTGAATAAAAACAAAAGAATATCTTAGTGGCGGCCATTTTGGAGAAAGTTGTCTACTAGTGTGTAGTGCACAGTGCACCACCACAAAATACCGCTTTGGTGATTATCGCGTAATAATCACTTCAAGGGCAACCAATCAACGCAAAGAATTTTCAATAATCATCCTTATGCTGATTGGTTAAAAATCGTGTTTCTAAAACTCGATGGAGACACAGAACTAACACGAGCTGTTGACCTAGTGTTGGCGCGAGCAAAGAGAATTTACATTTTGATAATCAGAGTTAACAAATTATTTTCCTTTTTCTCGTCGCGTTGTTTTCTAAAAGAAATAGAAAACATGTACTCCTTGTTTCTGTCGAGTTATAGAAACACTCGTGACAGTTTGGGAGAACTCGAAAAAGCTGTGGAAACACTCGCAGGCGGCTTGTCTAGTCTCCTGGAAAATGTATTCATTAATTTGTTCCTCCTACACCTTATCATTATCTTAATCGCTATTGTCATCACCATCATGATTGCCATCATCATTTAATATGGTCATCGTCATCCTCATTGTCATCCTCATCATCATCAGATGACACATCGGATGACGAGCTACACCCCCAATTAACAACAGTTAACAACCACCACACGCAGCGGAAGAGTGGCAGGCTCATGGAGAAATGTGTTTGTTTAACAGTATGCTAAATTTAGTAACTATGTTAAACCATATTTTATAATTGGGGGGGGGGGGGGGGGCATTGAAATAATTCGCCAATAGAATAGGGGGGTCCTAAAAATTTTTTTTGCTTTATTGAGGGGGGTCTTGACAAAAAATGGAGTTTTTTGGAATTTTTCACCCAGCCCCCCCCCCCCCCCCCCCCTCCCCTCCGATAAATAATGAACGGTCCCTAAGTTGGAAGATCACATTCTCGTAAACAGACATAACATTCACCATTACTTCTATATGTTAACTTAAGTTTGATAAAAATATCCTAGATCACGCGTCTCTGTTCTGAAGGTAACCAACTGTAGAAGGTTATCCCACTGCATCTATTGTCGAATGTCGGTGGAACACTCCTCGATTTCTTTCTTTGTGACTACGATTTTAAAGATCTGAAATGAACTGTAAAATTACCAACTTTCAACAAGGAAATCATTCTGCTCTGACAACTCCTAAATAGAACGGTTCCATTGACAAGGAAAGACGTTCTCGATAAAATCGTTTGGAATAATATACAGATTTTTCAAAATCAGCAAATTGTCTGTGTATTACAGAAACTGTTCGACGAGAGTAAAAGTCGTTTTCAATCCTTTTACACTTTCTTGCAAAAAATTAAGATTGAGTGAAACTTCTTGCAGTATCACGGTCTCCTCTCAGCAGTACCAAACACGTGGAAAGATTACTTCAAACAAGGACGACTGAACACGTTGCTACAACTAACCTTCCCGTGACTGATGATCTTACATGTAAGATGAGCTACAAACTCTTAATTAACCACCAGATTTCTCAACCTCCAACGGCAGAGAAAAAGCTATTTGAATATGGGTTTGATACTCACGACTGGCAGAGAATAAATACCTTACCCTATTCTCCACGTTTCAATATAAAATTATACACGATATTTTATACACAAATAACTTCCTTTTTAAAATGAAAAACGTTCACAGTCCTTACTATCCATACTGCAACAATGAATTTCAAACTGTTTGCCACCTAGTATTCGTAACATGTACCATCGCTGTTCGCTTTTGAAATAATTTCATTGAATTCGAATTGAATGATATCAGTCCATATCCAAGAATCACTTCAGCCTTTCCGGAGAGAGAAATTCTGTATGGTGTTGTAAGAAGTTTTTCTTCTTGTTTAACTCTAAAACATCTCATTCTCATTGGTAAATATTTTCTCTATTGCAAAGCAGTGAATAATGACAAACCCCTTTTTGAAAGTTTTTTCACTGTAACCCTCGTGGCTGAGAAGATATAAATAAAAAGATCATATAGCATTCATGTCAAACAAACGCATGCAGTGCCTTTCTGGAAAAGTGGCCTGGTTTTGAAAAGTCGTAGTCTTTGTTCGTTTCTCCGCTTCGTGCAAATTACCTTAGCTGGGTCTGTATGTTGCAAGTGTTACCAAAATGGTAAATTCAATTAGTATAGTTGGTAAATCTGTGTAATAATAAAAATAATAATAAATAAATGGCAGCATTCTTTTGTTCAACGTTACTTTGTCTGAAAAATCCATTCGACGTTTCTTCCAAAGCCAGTCATCATGGTCACTTTGCGACAGTTAAGCTTCCACTTAACTGGAAAGACTTGGTTTTGGCATCGAAGGAAGTTCCTTGCGACCAAATCTTTGTGGTGAGCCAATGATTTCCATGTGCGCCGGCGCTGATTCCGCTCACCTGTGGTATCGGGGATGAGCAAGGATGCTCGGAGGAACTGGATGAATTCGAAACTGTAGTCATGGTAATCCATAAACGCCTGGTACCCTGTGGATTCAGAAATGACGCGATTTCTTGTGTCTTCAAAAATCTTTTGGCGAAAGCTATCATGTGGCGGCAAGGCGGAAGCTCGTTCCATGGCTTTCTCTAGCAACCCTGTAAAGCAGAACCCAGTTTTGAAATTCAGTAATGATAACTAAAGACGGGTTATCACGGTTCAGGTGTGGCTTAAATTTGAACAGTAGATTCGTCAGAGCAACATAGTCCGCAACATTAGAGGTAGTCACTGGGTCATATTTCCGGTTTGAAGGAAGAAACGGAGCGATGTCCATACAGTTGCACAACAGGAAGTAGAACTTGACCTTCCGAGTAGCCAATCTCAAGCCACATTTCTTAAGCGCGTGACTTACATACTTTCTATACATCTTTTGGACTGAAGCAGAGTGACCCCATTGATTGACTTCTTTGTAATCCCATCCACTGAGTGGTGTGACACACGTGGGAATCATGTAAGTGAAATTGCCTTTATTTCCAGAAAGTGGGAAGTCAGAGCCCGTTAGGGAAACATTCTCCCGATCGAGCACTTTTCGTGATCCCTTTGGTAACAGAATCCCATTTTCGTACCAGGCAGACATGGATTCTCTATGTTCCTCGGGGATTGCTCTCAGGTACATATCTATTCCTTTTGCATCATCTTCCTGCTTAATACGGCTACTACGAATTGCTGTAATCCAGCCTTCTCTTCGGGAACTGAGCCTCAGCCAAGTTTTCCACACTTCAGCAATTCTCTGGAAGTGGTCAAGGCCCATCTTCATTGCGCTCCCAGTAACGTTTTCAAGACATATTGAAGCTATCAGCTCCTTCAGTGTGAGGGTCATCAGCTGATAATCTTCTTCACTCAGCCTCAAGGAATACCAAATCTGAACCACTGGACTTGCAACTTGCGTTCCTCCTGTGAAAATGGAATGCTGCTAAATTCGATTCAGGCTACTCTTAAACAAAATTGCGACATGATCATTTGCAGAAGGAGCGTTAAGAACGTACATTATATTTCCATGACAACAACTTAGAACTTAGAAGTGAGCCAACAAAGATTTGTTTCTGTCGAGAGAAACTAGAGAAAAACGGGAGGAGGAGGGGGGTGGGGACGGGGAAGTATTAAGTATTTTTCAACTTTCCAAAACTTAGTTTAGAAACTGAAGTCCGTTTCCCTTACTCTGCAACCAAGTGACGTCATATGAAGTCTTCGGATTGCAAAATCATGGCATTGTGGAATTCTTCAAACACATCATGACTTTTCATTTCTTGAAATCTAGCATGTCTCTCCGCCGTTGCGGAGAATCAGTAATATCCTTTTTTTTTCTATTTCATCTAAAAAAAATTTTTGCTTTGATTTTAAGTTTTTGGGTTTTAAGAAGATAGCTTTTTTAACGTGGTCAAGTCCTTTTCATCACAGATGATTCCATTTTAGGAGACTCGAAAGGGTTTCTCACTGGTAACAATGGATAAAGATCACAACACTGTCGATCCTTTGAATAGCTCAACATTTTGATATTTTTCTAATACTGTTATCTGCACTTAAACATTTCGGGTAAAAATATTTTATTTCGATGTAACATGTGATTGTAATAGTAGTACACCTCGATATCTTGGATTTTATCGAAATTATGCGAAAGATGTAGAGCACAACTGTGGAACACTTTGTATGGGTGTCCTGTGGTCTCCTGAAAGAGTGTACTCGTGAAAAGTTCTTAAGGTTCATGAAGAAAATGAGCCAATGTTTAAAATAAACCAGACGTTCAGTCGAGGGTGCTGCATCTTCTTCACTGGTTTCCACAGTAACTGAAGGCGAGCGCGTCATAACGTTCAAATAATAATAATAATAATAATAATAATAACAATATACGTGAGAAAATACTCGATTCTGATTGGCTAAAAGCAGTGCAGTTCAAATGTGGTTACAGATCATGGCATTGTGAAATTCTTCAAACACATCATGACTTTTCATTTCTTGAAATCGAGCATGTCTTTCCGCCGTTGCGGATGAATCAGTAATATACTTCTTTTTCTATTTCAAGTGGCATGTAGTTCCTGGTGTTGTGGTCTGTCTTCTGTGGTGTTCGGGTATCCATAAGTGAGCTTTGCTCTGTGGAGATACCCTGCCTAGAGGCAAAAGTTGATAAATAAAATAAAATTAAATTAAATTCTCTTGTGCAGGATGTAGTGCCTGTTACATCGGTGAAACTAACCGGAATTTATCAACACGCATTTGTGAGCATCCGAGTAGGGTCAGTTTTTCTCATATCTACCGACTTCCTCAGCATTCGGACGCATGCCCCGAACCTTGCTCCAAAAGATGCTTTTCCATTGGATTCGGCATCGAAGAGCTTCAGCTCCTTCTGAAAGAAGCTGCATACATCCGCTAGGAGAATACTTTGTTAAACAAGCAAGTAAAACATGCCAACCTCAATCTTTTGTTCTAATTATAATTATTACTGTCATTTTTATTTTTAAAGTTACTTTTCTATCATTTATTTCAATTATTCATTTTATTTTGTTATTGTTCATTATACATATGGTGTGACGTTATGTCTCGTGCATTTACATGTCAACCGTTGAATTGTAAATTGTGTCATTGCTGTTATAGTTCAAAGCAATGTAACTCTGATCACAACTAATGATGGTCGTTGAGCGATCGAAACATGTATTGTTTTAAATTGAAAGTGGTCATTTATTTCTTAAAATTGTTATATTTTGTTTTCATTTGATCGTTATGACACGCAGCTTCAGTTACTTTTGAAACCGCTGAATAAGAGGGAGCACCCTTGAAACTTCTTACGAGTCATTGCGCTTCGCAGTTTTCTCCCATTTTTTGTTAACATATTGAGTGATCTGATACGCTCTCAGCTGAAAACGCAGCCTTTTGAGCCTCCTCAAAATGACAAACGTGGGAGTCTTTGTCTTACCTGTGAAAAGTAAATACAGAAGGAGAACCGTCCTCGCTAATGTGCAGGCACAGATGTCGTTTAAAACAAATATAAGCTCCTCTTGATAAGATTCTGGAAGCTGGGACAAAGAAAGCATGACGTCCCTGGGGTCTCCAACGCCGCAAACCAGAACGGAACCAAAGGTTTGGAATAGTCACAGCCTTCGTTTAGAGGAAGGTTGATGAGATCAGTGGCGGGAACATTGCCCCAGTAATAAAGATCTCTAACGCCAGGCATCATCCATGTCAATCTTTGTTTGATTTGTTCAGCTAATTTATTGATTTCCCTAGTAACCTGATGACAGAGGGCTTTGTGTGTGGGCCAGGATTTTTCTTGGCATTCTCTATTGCAGTACCACTCTTGGCTACAGCTACCACACGCCTTCAGCCCAACCTTCTCCTTTCCGCATCCAGAACATTTTCTTTTCAGCTTGGCTGTTTGGCAATCCACTTCCTGCCCGAAATTATCGCTACGTTTGCATTGTTTGCTGCAGTAATAAGCTACTTCGCAATCATTGCAATGGATCTTAGCATTCGGTGCCGAACAAATCGTGTCACAACGCCAACACTGGTTTTTCTTTAGCATACTGATGAAACTTCATTTGTTTTTGAACGACGGGTTGAACAACGAAGACCTTTCGAACACCACACAATGAACAAAACCATTGCTGTGTATTTATCGACATTTCCTAGAAATGAAAACGAGTGATTGGTGTTGTTCCTAGAATTTAAGGGGACACGTGTCGGACACGTTGCAAAAGGGACAGTGTCATAAGTTCGCGCATGTGCAGTTGATCGATCAAAACAAGTCGGCCGAACGTCGGCCCGACCACAGGCGCCCCAGAGTCGGAACGGGTAAACAATTAAAAGGATTTGTATGGGAATCTCGAGAACAGACTGAAAGATATTTCCCCGCAAAAGTTCTCAGCAAAAAAGCCGTACTTTATTGTCGTGGTGAATTTCTCGCTTTTGTGTGTTTTTTTGCCTGATTGAATGCGATTTAAGCGACTTCTCAAATTCCCGAGTTGTCACTCGTACCTAAATAAAGGAAAGGCTGGCAACTAATTTCTAGCTTACCTCACATCTCGCCGATAAAATCACACTTCTTCGGCATCAGTCACGCTCAAACTCCGGCGATGGCTACACGGATAAATTTACTTCTCCTTGACCAAGTTTCAAGGTCCAGCGAGTATCCATTGCTGAGAAACAGCGAAAAATATTCAAATTTTCAAAATCCTTTGAGGCTCGTTTGCAACGAAGTTCGACACGGCTGGTCAACGGTTCACTGAGCCTCCATACGGTGAGCGCAAACCTACGCAAGTGTAGCCATAGTTGGGCAGAGCAAAACAAATCCCAGACTCGTCCCCAAATGCGCGCCTGCCTGGGATCGTGTTCGAGTTTCTAAATCGGCGAACGATATTAAAAGTTTCATACTGAAACCTTATCACAGCTCCCATCGCTTTGGTTGCCCCACCGCATGTTATAAATCCGGATTTTCATCGAACTCCTTAAGAAACTTTGCTGTTTGAAGCCTCGCGGGTGTCGTCCGACGACACTCGACACCACGGCTGTTTGTCTTTGTTGTTGTTGGAAAAAGTATAGTTTTGTCAAGTGAATTGCTTTGAGCCAAAGAAATCACCGCACCGTAATTCTATGGTCCATTTGGTTGCACCAAAAAACAGACAACCGAGATTGTAACTCGGATACCTTTCATTCAGAGTAATAATTGTTGGTTTTCATCGATATCGCTTGATGCACCGATGTGAGAAATAACTTCGAACATTTCAACGCAACTGGAAGCGCAAAAACAAAGCACAGATGATTTCAACGATGGCATTTTCCCTGGATTCTCAACAGAAAAGTGTCCAAAAGGTTGAAAAGGTGCAGTGGCCTTTTCATATGAATTTCTTCTGCAGTCATGATAATGTGAGTTGTTGACAGATGAAAAACAGGATTGTGTTACAAACACTAATAAATACGTTGCAAACGAGCCTCGAAGGATTTTGAAAATTTGAATATTTTCCGCTGTTTCTCAGCAATGGATACTCGAATTTGAGCGTGACTGACGCCGGAGAAGTGTGATTTTATCGGCGAGATGTGAGGTAAGCTGGAAATTAGTTGCCCGCCTTTCCTTTATTTAGGTACGAATGACAACTCGGGAATTTGAGAAGTCGCTTAAATCGCATTCAATCAGGCAAAAAAACACACAAAAAAAAGCGAGAAATTCACCACGACAATAAAGTACGACTTTTTTGTTGAGAACTTTTGCGGGTAAATGTCTTTTTCAGTCTGTTATCGAGATTCCCATAGAAATCCTTTACCTTCCGACTCTGGGCTGCCTGTGGCCCGACGTGTTTGAGTGGGAAAAACAAAATGGCGTCCACAAGCGGTGGACACGATGGTAAGTGAGCGAGAGTTCTCCGGTCGGAAGAGAATCTTTTCAGATGCCATACAGAGAAGAAGAGAATTGGAGACGTCTCACAAGAGGATTTATTTGGATGAGACAATTTTTCAGTCGTGGATTGAGGCCAATTCGACGCAGGATACACTGATGGCAGCGACACTGAGTGTGTACTTTCTCTGGAATATCGCAGAAGGTAATGAGAGTCTATTGCCTACTCAATTTTGGTTAATCAGTTTTTTAACACTCTTTTCAATTTCCATATTTTGTATCGCACAGAGTATCACTGAATCAACGCGACTTGCGGCCAAAAGTTCTTTGCAAACAACTGGCTGTACTATAGATGTTGATCATGTCTGTTTGATTATCATATAGATCCATCACTAAGGTGCAGGATTGCAGAATATCAAAATATCAAATCAACTGTGAGATTTTGAGATATTGTGATATTATCATGATATATCAAAATGTCAAGCCCCTCAACACTTGATCACATCCAGGCAAACATTTGAGATTATTATGATACTATCATGATATATCAAAATATCAAGCCCCTCAACACTTGATCACATCCAAGCAAACATAATTTTGAGATTATTATGATATTATCATGATATAGCAAAATATCAAGCCCCTCAACACTTGATCACATCCACTTTAGTATTCCATCACAGGGTGATATTTTGATATTATCATGATATTTTGAGATTTAAGAATCAAAACCATAATCCAGCCAGTGGCGTGCTTCATTAAATAGATCTCTTTACTCTGTTAAAAAGGCATTTAATTTGCAGGAGCAAATTGTTTTACGTTTAAACAGGCAAAATACTTCGAGTAATAAAGCTGTGTCAAAAACTATTATAAAGAACTCAGAAATAGAGTTATCACCATACACTCCGCTCAAGAGAAATACAGGAGCTCCTTTGTAAATGATACCCTTGATTGGCCAGAAATTTATAGCTTGCCCCATCGTGTCACACAAAGACGTGTGAATTTCAATTCAAACTGTTAAACAAATATCTAGCGACAAATGCCTTTTTGTATAAAATTGGTGTTGGGTCTTCTCCAGTGTGTTGTTGCTGTGAAAAGGAGAACGAATCCCTTGAACATATCTTTATCCATTGCAATTATACCGAAGAATTTTGGGCAGAAGGTATTAGGTGGCTTTGCTCCTTAAATGTAAATATAAATAATCTCAACGACAAAAAAATTATGCTTGGAATGCCAAATTGTAAAGACGAGTTATTGGTCAATCATGCATTACTAATTGATAAACAATATTTGTATTTTTGTTGCTGCAGAAAGACATCTCCAATATTTGAAGTTTTTATGTCTAAATTAAAGAAGATTCAAAATCTAGAATTAGTTATTGCAAAGTCAAAAAACATGTTATCGCTTTATACAGCGAAATGGGGCAATTTGGACTTTAACGTACGCACAGAGATACTATTTTACACTATTTCTGTTATTTTGATCTGGAAAACATAGGGGTGAGTCGACGTATGTTGTACTTTTATGTATATGTAGGTGTGTGTGTGTTCATAACTTGTAAAGTCTTGTAAAGAAGCAAGCAGTATGCTAAAAAATACAAAAATACAGAAAAAATAAATAACGATGACAAATTTAAAAAATTGTAATACAGGCATCATCATCAGGGGTTTTATTAGAATCTGGGAACCTGGTACTAGCACCCGTCTACGCTGACTACATTACCCGCCTTTGCTCAAAGGAGGTCACAAGATCAAAGCCAGACCACATGTAGGGGTACCCGGTTACCCTGTCACAAGGTCCCTTCTACTTTAAAACTTAATGAAACCCCTGCATCATTATTATCAAAGTGTGTAGCATCTCCAATACCGATGAGGATATATATAGCCTGTGAATCTTCTTCGGATGATCCGATGTAGTCCTTTTCCTGAATGATAAAATGCCGGGGAGCCCCGCGGCTAACAAATCACTTCATTTAAACTTCCTGGGGCGAGCTCGGCCAGGGTAGCCTCATTGTTGAGCGGCCTCGCTCTCAAATCTACCCGCCTTGGCAGCCATTTTGTTTTGGCGGGTTTTGTCGTGAGCACACAGGATATGAACAACGAAGTGAAAAACAGGGTTTCTGAGTTACTTAATGAAGCTTCGAGGCTTCTTGCAGGTAATGCCAGCACGGCAGGCCCATCTACGAGAGTTTCTGATTCAGTCCCGTCCTCTGCGACACTGCAAGAATCTTTGCGACGAGCTAACATGCTTCGGCAAAGCTCCTCATTTGATCTGTGCAGACGACTCAAGAGACAAGAAAGGTTGCGAACACGGCTGGTGCCACCTATCAACGTCCCAGGCATGATAATGAAAAGTCTAAGAAAGAGAAGAAGTCAATTGAGTTTGTGTTATTGCTTTGCTTTGAGGATGACGAGGTGGACGAACCAAACCATCTGAAGTGGGATTCTGTGATAACATCTGGTGTGTTAATATTAGGTGCTTACCATGCATTTACCCAAATAATCCAGATGGAATGATCGTTGCATAAAGGTAAGCGATTTTCCGAACTTACTGACCAACCAGATGAGAATGGCTCTTACCATCTTACTACACCGCATTCCATCCCGGATATTTTACTCGATCCTGTGAGAAGGGGCCTGGAAACGGAAGGTTCTCGCAAATGGTAAGAGCATTTCGCGAATTCCGTTCCGGACGGAAAAAGAGGACTACCTCTGGAGGTTGTCCACAATTTCCCAAAAGATTTTCCGGAAAATTGCCTTTCCATTTGACCTTAAACCGAAATTTCCGGATTTTTTGGCTAAATGGTAAGCACCCAATGTTGCACGAGGATGATGACGAAAGTACGATCAGAGGCAAGGTGAGGGAGTCATTGACTGGAAGATTCCCGTTACTTGGTACAAATGATTTTGAGTTCGTGAAAGTACGGCACAAAGCCATTTCTACTCTTCATCTGGGCCCTGGAACGGAATACAACTTCGCAGTTGTCAAAAAAATTGCTGGACAGGGATTATTGAAAAGAAGGAGAGGCTGAAATGGAGGTTTCAGAAGGCCAAAGTGTTCGTAGTGGTGACCTTTTTGAGCCAGCACATGTAGAAAGTACAATAGCTATCCCTGCTTGTGATTCAAATACAAGTAAACTCATAGATGAAATCAATGCAAAGGAAATGACTGATCCAGTGGAAATTTTAAAGTTTCTGCAAAAGGAAATTGTGCAGGGCAGAGCTTTAGATGTTGCAGATGAGTCAGAGATCATGAAGCAGAAACAAATTACATATGTGTTGACAGGAATGACATTTTGCAAACCACGTTTACAGAGTTGGCCTCAATTTTAAGTTAACGTTTGAGGTTGATTTCATGGGGGAGAGAGCAAGGGATCTTGGAGGTCCCAGAAAGGAGTGGATCCGCCTCATGAATACTGCTATCAAAGAAAAGTTTTTTGACAACAGGCTTCAAGAGTATCGACCAGATGAATATTATTTTGTTGGAATAATGATTGGTATAGCCCTGTTACAGAATGGCCAGTTGCCTATATACATGCCTATTGAGGTTATTGACAAACTAGTGACATCAACAGATGACAGCTGTATCACTAACATACAGGGAGGATTGGATGTATTTGGGCTTGGAGAGATCACTCGTAGAGTACCAATTCTGCTCCATTTGCTGAGGCCCACCAATCACACACTGGCACCAAAGATGCTACTCAAACTATTGACACCACAGTTTTCCGAGGAGGGATCATCAGCTTATTTGAAAGAAAAGAAAGTTTATGCCTTATTTGTGAAGTATGTAAGAGAGGTTGGAAGTGGTCGAAGAGCACCAATCACTTTGAGTTCTGTTCTCATTTTTACAACTGGGGCTGCTGAAGAACCAGTTCTGGGATTTGCTATCCAGCCTTGCATTAGATTTGTGGGTGAACAACCAAAGCTCTCTGAGGTATTGTTAAATGTCGCAGTTTTGCGGGGTATCCTCCCTGTTGTCATACTTGATATATTTACTGGAAGCTGAAGGATGTTGAATTCTTGTCCTGTATTGTTGCTTTTCTTTTGGTTACCTTGGAACAAAAAGGAAGCACGCAAAATTGAACTCTTTGCAGTGTGCTAATACCACTCTAGTAAACATTTTGCAATAAGCATGCAGTTCTTCCCAAACAGTTTGATCAATGATACTTTTCGTGTGATGTGTTTCTTACAGGTTGCAGGATCATCAGCTGATCCCAATCGCTACAGGTACCTTCCCACTGCACACACATGTACCAATGTTTTATTGTTGCCCATTGGGACCCTCACCTCTGAGCTGCCAGAAACTGAAGACCTTTTCCAGATTTATGATGTGGCTTTTGCAAATACTCATTTTGGAGTGGTTTAGGAGTTATGATAAATGGAAAAAGGAGAAATTTGATCTTAGCTGAGGGAATGTTCTGTCCTATATATTTTTGTTAGAGTACCTTAATATAAAATTCATGCTTAAATCAACATACGAGGGTGTATGATTGTACACTTTGCCAGAGACACTGCAAAATCGAACCATCATTTGAGTAAGGATACTGTACATGTTCCAAGCCTCTTGGTTTGGTTTTGCCTCCAGACAAAGGGTTTTTTTAACATCAATGTGAGGCTTAGGAATTTTTGATATACGTGATAAGGTATTGTAAGTTGTACATGCTTGTAATGGTAACAAATGAAGGTTACAAGTACCACTATTTGCTTATTTCAATTACCATACCAAATTCATGCAAGCTTTTAAAAGCATTCTGCATTGCTATCAGAGGTCTTTATTTCCTTGTGTCAAGATTTACTGAAAATGTGACATTTAAAGCAAGGTTTCTTTGTAAGAGGTTTTGATGAACAATTTTTTGTAGGATGATGGTCTGCAGAAAATGAATTGAAAGCTATGAGTAATATTTTTGCATGTCACTTTTCGTTTCAGCAATCTCTTGTGATAAGTACTTCTCCTGAAGCATGTAACTTTCTTCGGTCAATTTCCAAGTTGCAACAGGCAATACTTGTGAAATGGATTAATAAAACATAAAGAATACCGGTTTTTGATTGGATTTGCATTCTCTTCAAAGAGACTTTCAATGATAGTGCTGCAAATAAGCATGTGTGAAATCTTGCAAAGTTATTTGGGTTGTTTTCTGGAAGAAGTTGTTCTCAACTGAAAAACAAAGATTTTTGAATTGGAATGGAATGGAATGGAATGTGGGAATGGAATTGGAATGTGGATTCCAACAAAGCAGTATTGTTAAAAAGTAGAGGATCATACTGTACTATGCAGCAGTATCCTATGTGTGAGTCAGTTATGAAGAGCATGTAGGGGTATTCTTGCCAAGAGATTCTTAATGACTTGTATCCCAATTTGGACTAAATTTCCTTAGGATTCTGGAGCTTACCCCACGTGCCTGTTGATGTTAAAATGGTAAATGTTCAAAGCACCATATTTCAGATTAGGAGGTAACACATTTATTTTTGGCAAAGCCGCTGAAGTCATAAGCAAAATAATTTAAAATTGTTTGTTTGATGAATAAGCTGTTCATATTCTCATAATTATGCTGTTATACGTGTAGTACTATTGTTATTAGCCCTAACTTCGTTACAATAACCAGTATCACAACAGACCTTATTCATGATAGCCACCATGTTAGACTTCTTATCACCATGCAAACAATGTAAGGTGGAGAGATTTTAACAGATCTTGCTCTCCACACTTCGAGTGTGTCACGTTCATTGCATGTTTACAGCCTTAGAGTAGAAAATGTAGAAGGATTGCATGACTTACTTTCATGTTCTTGCCAAAAACTAAGTCCAAATGTTACATTAAATAGGCATTTCAATTTCAATGTTTTATTGTACTTTTGGCAATAAATATTTTAAAGGAGCCTTTATTCCACAAGTTGGGCCCTGGCAGAGCACATGTCGAAACTGAGTGACAATTTAAAAGCCATAATGGCTACTACAGACAGTATTGTGAATAAGCCCTATGCATTCTTGATGTCATAATACATCTCTGTTATTAAAGTTCATGTTAGTGGGGATTCATGTATGTCAGTATTTTTATTAATTGTTAGCGGCCCAAAATGTCGTTTAAGGACTAAATGGCATTGCAATCACATGCACCGTTGCATTGCTTTTTAAGGGGTGAGTCTGGAGCTGTTCAAAAGACCTTTCAAAAGCTTAAAAGTCAGTAGCTTTCAGGGATGATGTCCCTTGGACCCCTACTAGTACCCGTGTGGGGACTTTAAAGCGGCCCCCACACAAACGATCAAAGAGGACGTGGTAGCCCAAATTGGGTTTCTTACCTCCTTTTCAAAAAATTAAAGGAAACACTATGAGTTAATGACCCCTTGGATTTTCGTAATGATCCCTTGCTCATAATTACACTTATCCGGAATGCTGAAATATGATATTTTTGGTGGTTATGTAACCTACTTAGCCCAAGAGAGTATAACAATGAGTTTAAGCCAGGGTTAACTTTTTTGCCAACATTTCATTTTTTTGTGAATCTTTGGACCACTATTCCAAGAACTGTACAGTAAATATCCATTCCAGCTAGACATGAAGGCCTTTTAACATTAACCCACTGAATAACATAGTCTGATATTTCTCTGCTGTGAGAAATTTGGACAGGTGCAACAACAACAGCCTCATCAGTGTCTAATTGTGGGTGTGGGCTATCTGGATCCTCTCCGTAAAATTGGTCAACAGACAAATGATCAAGACCACTGTTTGAATTCAGTGGATTCCTTTCATCTACGATGCCATTCATCCATAACTGATTTGGAGTCCACCCATGTTCTGTGGACAATCTGTGATTGTTAAACATTGTGACAAATTCATCCAGAGCAGTGTTGATTCTAGGTGTAAATACCAAACGCAATGCAATCAAGTGGATTGGATTTTCAATATCCAGTATTCCTGACTGTTCCATAGCATAGAAGACATAATAGAAAAAGTGGCAGACACATCTATAAACATCCCTCCAAAGTCGCTCTATGCGCTGATTATTTGTAGATGACCCGGCAATGAAACTGCGCCGTCCCTCTCCCCTATGGGCAACCATTTCGTCACAAATCAAAACATTCTCTACACCATAGTCAACGCGGATGCGCGAAGGCCATAGGCCATTGTTCTCTTCGCTTGCGTCCTTGAAAAGATTCAAAACTGTTCCTGCCAAGTTATTAGTGTTTCACCTCAAAAACATGATTTTCCTTGATTTACCATCGCAGCAACCGTGAATGATGAACTTCCATCTTATGAGAGAGTGATGCCCATCAATGTGTCAAAGAGAATTTGGCCATGGTACAAAGTATGTCCTTCTTGACACTACGGTGCCCCATCTGAGGGCAGTATTGTGGGGATCCACTCTATTTAATGAAGCTCTTACTCTGCTTCTCTGTATATGAAGACCAAGCGATTTAAAATAGCCGGACATTAGTGGCTCACCTGTGGTGGAGCCGTGGCGTGAGATATAGTCTTTAATTATATCATCAATTCCCTCATCTGAAATGTTTGAAAATCCTTGCAAATCAGAAAGGCCATACTCTTGAACACGGCGCGTGATAGTCCATCTCGACACTCCAAACATTTGAGATATCTTGCACCAGGAAAAATTTAGCCCACGTAATTCCACTAAAACCTCCTTCGGAATGTAATATCCGGGTCTTCCTGGATGTCCTGTCTGCACAGTCGAAGATGGAACTCTACAGGTTACAGTAGTTTTAGTGCATTCCTGTTGGTAGTAATTATACAGATTAATGAACTCCCTTTCTATCTCTAAAAAAATGTTCTCTAAATCCTTCCATTTCTTCAAATCATCAGCGTTTAATGTCGGAATCTTCCCAATTTCATATAAACATTGCACTGTTTGTCCAAGCAAATCCACGTGCGTCAAGAGTTCACTGAGAAAGTTCTCACTATCGTTTAGGGGATCTTGGTGAGTACTTATTTCCTCTGATCTCTCGAACACACGCTTTAAGACCATTTCCACATCATTGGCCATTGTGTAATCATTCAAATAACGGCGACTGCTGATCGAGGAAAATTCCTGTGAGCCAAACAATCCGCCAAAACAAAATGGCTGCCAAGGCGGGTAGATTTGAGAGCGAGGGCCACTTAACAATGAGGCTACCCTGGCCGAGCTCGCCCCAGGAAGTTTAAATGAATTTTGCGATGGTTAAATGACTTTTGTGATGGTTTAAATGAATTTTAAAGGTTTAAATGAATTCTGAAGGTTTAAATGAATCTTAAAGGTTTAAATGAATTTTAAAGGTTTAAATGAATTCTGAAGGTTTAAATGAATTTTAAAGGTTTAAATGAATTTTAAGGTTTAAATGAATTTAAAAGGTTTAAATTTACAGGTAAAGAAAGTTTAAATCAAATAAGTTTAAAGAGAAAGATTAAACGAAATTTGCCTCAATGTTTAAATTCACAGTTAAGTCGGTTTAAATTAAACCTGTTTCAAGGAGGATTAAATATTGCTACAAATGGGCAGCCATATCATCCATTGGTTTTGGCACCACATGGGTGAACATTGGTGATTTTGGTGAATTTGACAAAATCGGCAATTTCGGCGTTATTTTGCCAATTTCGTCATA
>NC_090892.1:46469482-46474482 GCF_036669925.1 Montipora capricornis | reverse complement strand
CCACCGCAGTCACAAATGACAACCTTGCCATGACTTTGTTATTGGAGCCACGTCCCGTTGCCATATCTCCCTATTTTGCCAAATTCCTCTTTCCCTTCTTTATGCTGGTTATTAATTTTCTAAAATCATTAAAATTCAAGAAATGAACTTTTCTAATTTGAGGTCAAACGTTTGAAACAGCACTAGAGATCGAATTCTTTTTTCACTAATTTTTGTTCATCACATTTGCCAACTTTTATGGGCCCCCTCACTGCTTTGTGCTTTGCCTCGATGGCGATAGTGGCAAAATTGTCATTTTGGCCATATTTGCCAAATTCGCCGCATTCGCCAACTTTTATGGGCCCCCTTCACTGCTTTGTGCCTTGCCTCGTTGGCGATTGTGGCAAAATTGTCATTTTCGCCATATTTATCAAATTCGCCGCTTTCGTCAACTTTTATGGGCCCCCTTCACTGCTTTGTGTTTTGCCTCGTTGGCGACTGTGGCAAATTTGTCATTTTCGTCATATATGCCAAATTTGCCACCTTCGCCAACTTTTATGGGCCCCCTTCACTGATTTGTGCCTTGCCTCGTTGGCGATTGTGGCAAAGTTGTCATTTTTGCCATATTTGCCAAATTTGTCAGTATCGCCAACTTTCATGGGCCCCCTTATTGCTTTGTGCTTTGCCTCGTTGGCGATTGTGGCAAAATTGTCATTTTCGCCATATTTGCCAAATTCGCCACTTTCGCCAACTTTCATGGGCCCCCTTCACTGCTTTGTGTTTTGCCTCGTTGGCGATTGTGGCAAAATTGTCATTTTCGCCATATTTGCCAAATTCGCCGCAATCGCCAACTTTTATAAGCCCCCTTCACTGCTTTGTGCTTTGCCTCGTTGGCGATTGTGGCAAAATTGTCATTTTCGCCATATTTGCCAAATTCGCCGCAATCGCCAACTTTTATAAGCCCCCTTCACTGCTTTGTGCTTTGCCTCGTTGGCGATTGTGGCAAAATTGTCATTTTCGCCATATTTGCAAAATAAGCCGCTTTCGCCAATTTTTATGGGGTCCCTTCACTGCTTTGTGCTGTGCCTCGTTGGCGATTGTGGCAAAATTGTCATTTTCGCCATATGAGCCAAATTCGCCGCAATCGCCAACTTTTATGAGGCCCCTTCACTGCTTTGTGCTTTGCCTCGTTGGCGATTGTGGCAAAATTGTCATTTTCGCCATATTTGCCAAATTCGCCGAAATCGACAACTTTTATAAGCCCCCTTCACTGCTTTGTGCTTTGCCTCGTTGGCGATTGTGGCAAAATTGTCATTTTGGCCATATTTGCCAAATTCGCCGCTTTCGCCAACTTTTGTGGGGCCCCTTCACTGCTTTGTGCTGTGCCTCGTTGGCGATTGTGGCAAAATTGTCATTTTGGCCATATTTGCCAAATTTGCCGTATTCGCCAACTTTTATGGGGCCCCTTCACTGCTTTGTGCTTTGCCTCGTTGGCGATTGTGGCAAAATTGTCATTTTCGCCATATTTGCCAAATTCGCCGCTTTCTCCAACTTTTTTGGGGCCCCTTCACTGCTTTGGGCTTTGCCTCGTTGGCGATTGTGGCAAAATTGTCATTTTCGCCATATTTGCCAAATTCGCCAACATTTTCTCTTTTTTGCCATTTTTGTTGTTGTGGACATATCTCAGATAGAGGAGAGGAAAGCTAAGAAAGTGACGATTAACAACTGCCGAACAAGGGCAGGAAAGAAAGAAGCGGAGAACCATTGTGCTGAAGTAAACATTGAAGTAGAGAGAAATATTAGAACAGGTAAGAGAATTTTGTGGATAGAATGGCCCAGAAAGCAGAGGAGGCGGCAGCAAGTGGGAACATGAAAAAGCTTTATGACATAACCAAGAAGCTTTCAGGAAAGTCTGAACGAATAGAACGTCCGGTCAAAGATAAGAACGGAAATTTCTTGATGGGTGCGGATAAGCAGCTAAGTAGATGGCCAGAACACTTTGAGGAGCTTCTTAACAGACCAGCTCCAGCATATTCACAGATCATTTGTCTTTTTTGTCACTTGCTGGCAGGTAACTTTGTGCGTTGGCCAGGCTTTCTTAAGACATTCTTGATTGATCTAGCGCTTTTGTCACACAAACATCAGCAGATGCAGGAAAAAACATCGGGCCTGCAGCGCACCTCAGTGCAAGTAAGACAGACGCTCAATAAACAGAAGACAAAGATCCTGAGAATCAATGCAGGCACTGATGAGCCAGTCAAGATTGAGGGGGAGGAACTGGGGGAATTGGAGTCTTTTACCTATTTGGGTAGTGTAATGGACAAAAGTGGGGGAACAGACGCAGATGTGAAAACTATGATCGGTAAGGCACGATCAGCATTTACCATGCTAAAAAAGACCTGGAGCTCCAAAGTAATCGGTACAACCACCAAGATACGTTTGTTTAATTCAAACGTTAAGTCGGTATTGTTGTATGGAGCAGAAACATGGCGGACAACCAAGGCATCTATGAAGCGGATCCAGATCTTTATGAATCAGTGCTTACGTAGAATCCTAAAAATCCATTGGCAAGAGACTATCAGCAATGAGAACCTATGGGCAAGGACGCAGCAGACGCCAATGGAAGAGGACATTCGATGAAGGAAAAGGAGATGGCTTGGTCATACGCTACTCAAACCATCTGCCGGTAGCATTGGCCGTCAAGCCCTGAACTGCAACCCCCAAGGTCAAAGAAAGAGAGGGAGACCACTGAACACCTGGCGGCGGGAGCTTGAAAAGGACATTTAAAGGACTGGACACATGGAAACAACTTGAAAGGATAGCTCAGCACAGGGGAGGCTGGAGAGTTATTATTGTTGAATTGTTTCTTTATTCAACTTTGCGCCGAGTTGTGTCCTCTCCCGACTTGTAATCGCTCTTAACCAGTAGAAGTGGCACCAAGCTAAATATTTGACTCCAAGAAAGTAAAGACGATGTAAAATGAGGGGTCACTATTCCGCAGTACCCTAAATAAAATTTTAAAAATCACTAAAATTTTATGCTAATAAATTCTACCTTAAGTTTCTTTTGATAATATTTTAAATTATCTGCTTTTATCCATGTATACTTTCATGTAGTAAAAAATGTGTTAGACATTGTATGTACCAGGAGCCAATTCATCTGATATACCCATCGCAAAAAGACAGTGTCATCGTATAATTAAAATTATAGTTTATTGTCTATTATAGCATTTACCCAAACTCTTTAGTTTCTCGTAACATAATTTGTATAATCGGATTAAATTAACTTAAATGAATAAATTAAAAAAAAAGATTTCCGAAAGTATTTCGTCATCTTAATTGTGCAACGTGCTTGACACGCGCACAAAGAGGAATTTCGGGGAAACCTATCTCGTTTCCGAGAAATTATAAATAGTAACAACAACATAAATTAGCCGGCCATTGTTAAAATCCTTCTTGAAACAAGAGAGAAACTTTTTCCTCGAAAGGATACGACGTTGATGATGCTCAGGACAGACCAGTGTTGGCGCTGTGATACGATATGTCCAGACAGGATCTATTGCGACAAATGCAAGCTAGCGTATTACTGCAGCGATGCATGCAAAGGAAGCGATGAATTTCGACATCAAGTAGATTGTCACACAGCTAGACTGAAAAGGAAATGCTCTTCATGCGGAAAGAAAAGCACTGAATTGCAGCAGTGTGGAAGCTGTTTGCGAGCTTGGTATTGCAATCAAGAATGTCTTAAGAAAGCCTGGCCAACGCACAAAGTTACCTGCCAACAAGTGACAAAAAAGACAAATGATCTGTGTGATAAAGTGAGGGCTCGTTTTGCCTTTAAAGATTCCGCACGCTTGCAAGGAATGGGAACTGTGTATTACTGGGGTAATTTTCCCGCCACCGATCTCATCAACCTACCACTGAACGAAGGCCGCGATTATTCCAAACCACTGTCGGTTCTGGTTTCCGGGGTTGGAGATCCGAGGAATGTCGTGCTTTCCTTGGCTCAGCTTTCAGAATCCTATGAAGCCGAGCTCAATTTTGTTCTGAACGACATCTGTGCTTGCACACTGGCCAGGACAGTTCTTATTTTGTATTTGCTTTTAACAGGTAAATCAAAACTTGCTTTCCTGTTGATAATTAACTCTTTGCTTAGGAAGGGAGGTGAAACTTATGGGAGAAACGGTGTTGATGAAAGAGGGAAAGCGTTGCCGGAGTCTGGCGAGAGAACACTCAATTTCAGCCAGTGTATTTCTGACTCTATTTCCGTCCGCTTGACTCGTCTCTATATGTGGGTTGTGTTTGTTGGTTTCCTACTATGCTCGGCCTTAAATAATCTCCATCTGTTTCCCTCATGAAAAACCAACCTTCGACTGGATTTAATTAGATCTGCTTTGGCTGATTTTAAGCTTCCCTAATTAGCGCTAATTACTGAGAGCAATTTGGTTCCCGCGGCTCTATAACCTACAGTAGGCCTAGAGACAAGTGCTTCTTAATACCTTAGAATTAAATCATTAATTTCTCAGTACAGATATCATTCAAAGGGGACTTGTACCAGTAACATGTTTCAGTTGCTAAAATGATCGGAGGGTCGTTCTGTGACAGCCATTAAAACGTGATTTGTTAGATGCCATTAGTTATTTGCCAACAATATTTCCAACATTGACCCCCAAAAATGTGTCGTCTTTCCTACTTATATTCACCGTGCAAGAGTCCTTTTAGTGCTCAGGCCAAAGTTCTCATAAAAAAGATTCCTTTTAAAGTTGAGACTTTTAGTCAGTTTGTTACCTTGCGTTATGCTTAACTTTTATTATTATTATTACTATTCATGTTTTTAAATTTAACGGCAGGAGGAGAACAAGTCGCAGCATCAGTAACACAGATTTGGTATTCTCTTCGGCTCAGCGAGGAAGACTTCCAGCTAGTGATTCGGACCCTGCAGGAATTAATCAAAGCATCGAGCCTTGAAGAACTGACACAAGGCAGGATGAAGATGCCTCACAGTCACTTGCAGAGGATTAC